>NC_061509.1:5177399-5223409 GCF_022539505.1 Lolium rigidum | reverse complement strand
GCGTTGACTCGGCCGGCGAACCCGAGAATTCGCGATGCACCACGTCCCGGGCCACCATACGCGACGTTTTGGCCGCTTTCTTCGGGCTAGGTGGCCTCAAAAACGAGAAAAAAAAAGTTTTGACATGCACCACGGAGGGACCCAAAATCGTCGGCCATGGTACACCAGCAACCACGGCGCGACTTCAACTTCGTCGGCCATGGCAACTTTTCTTGTAGTGATTGTGCATGCTAGTCAAAATATGAAGCCATAATAAACATGAAAAAGATGATAAAACATTCAACACTTCCTCATGAGCTAAAAGAAAACACAAAACAGGTAATAATCTTTGAAGGTTTAAAGGTAGCATGATATGTATCAAACTTATCTATAATTTTTTATGATCCATGCTTGTTTTACACCAATTCATATATGGTTTGCTTACACTTCGTTGCACTTTTACATGATTTCCAGACTCGACCTATTAACAAGATGCCACGAGTGTCGGTTCCTCGTTTTCGTTGTTTTTGTATTTCAGAAAAGTTGTATAGAAAATATTCTCAAAATTGGACGAAACAAAAGCCGAAGTCAATATTTTACTGAAACAAGACGAAGTCCAGAGGGGGGTCGAAGAGGCGCCACAGGGCGGCCAGACCTGCCCTTGGCGCGGCCTGGGCCCGCGCCAAGTGGGGTGTGGGCCCCCCAGGCACCCCACCGACCTAAATCCTCCGTCTATTTATACATCTTATCGGGGAAACCCTGGATACTCGAGCCTCCATCGACAAAAAGTTCCGTCGGTGCCGCCATCGCAAAACCCATCTCGGGGGATTCTGAAGTTCTTCCCGGCACCCTGCCGGAGGGGGAAATCATCGCCGGAGGCATCTACATCGCCATGCCCGCCTCCGAAGTGATGCGTGAGTAGTTCATCCCTGGACTATGGGTCCATAGCAGTAGCTAGATGGTTGTCTTCTCCAATTTGTGCTTCATGTATAGATCTTGTGAGCTATCCTACATGATCAAGATCATCCTTATGTAATCCTACATGTTGTGTTTGCTGGAATCCGATGAATATTATATACTATGTTGAGGTCGATTATATATTCATGGCATATGTTGTTTGTGATCTTGCATGCTCTAAGAGCCACAACACAGCTTTGAGCACTCTTTTTTTGAACAATATTACTCTCAAAAAGCAGCCAACAAACATTAACATAATGAATCTATGTATGCCTTCAACAAACTGGAGAGAAGTGAAATAAAACATGTGATCAATTGTATTGGGAGGGATGCCTTCCAAGGAAGTGATATTGAGGTGTCAAGGGGATCGCACATACTTAGAATAAGCATGTATAGGAACAACATAAATATGATAATTCAACAAGAGTCATGATGTTAATCATCATACCATTAAGAAGTTGATCACAAGGGTGGTCGAGGGGACATATATGATTAGGGTGAGCATGCATAACATCAACAAGGGGGTTCAACGTACTTGAGAGTAAATATGCATAGTATAGAGGACCAACATAACACAAGACACAAGGAACCAAGTACATGGTTTCTAGCCACTTGTGACATGAGAGTAAAAACACGCAAGCAGATTCAATTTATCTGTTGCCCAGGCTTTGCAGCTGGAAAAGAAGAACCACTTAAACCAACTGAATTTAATATCTGAAATACTGAAATGGTAGTTTATACAGATGTTGCTGCAAGAGGAGTGAGCCCTTATCAGATCATATTCACAGAAGTTGCCACAAAATATAAACATATCCAAAGAAGCTAATTAGCGGAACTTTTTTTGTTGGGACGTATGTAATTAGCCAGCTGTTCATTTGCCTAGAAGCAATTATCAGATCATATTCATGGATGATTTAATCAGCTTCACTTGTGCAATTAACGAATAAACACATCCGTTCATAATGATACTTGGTCTATATTTTGGATCTTTGGGAACTTCCTGCATGGCTCCTTTGCAATGCACACAAACCTGGTACTTACATTTTATGGGCTGGCTTGCCGAGATGGTCAAACTTCTTCTACTAGAGCTGGCTTGCCGAGATGGTAAAACTTCTTCTACTAGAGAAGACAGCGACCAAATTAGTTGGTTCCCTATGTTTAGCGAGTGGCTTTGGAGATGAGATGATAGTTACTACCTCCGTTCCAAAATGTAGTATTAGCTTTCTAAAACATACTACTCCCTCCGATCTTTTTTAATTAATTCAGTTTTAGTACAACTTTATACAAAATTTAAGTCAATTGAAAAAGATCGGAGGGAGTAGATTTTGGAACGGATGTAATAGCTAGGAAGCGTTGGTCAGAATCTATTTATGCTCTCTCGGATAATACAATTGATAGTTTACACACTATTTTTTTAACGAGGGCAAAAGCTTTGCCCATTCATTGATTAAGCAAGGAGTTTACAAGAAAGTAAAAGTTTTAGACATAATACAAGTTACTCTCGCGACATCAAATTACTCAAGTTTTTAGCAACTGTTAAAACCCAAAGCGTAGCTTCTTTTTTAATCCTCTCGAAGACGACTTGCGAAGGGGCGTGCTTGTTCTTGAAAACTCTATCGTTTCTCTCATTCCAAACCTCCCAAATAATGAGCATGGCAAGAGACGCCATACCCTTGCGGTTATGTCCCGTAGATATCATGGTCCACCATTCCGGGAAGGAGAACCCCGTCCAAGTGTTGGCATGAGTGGCCGGAATGTCGAACCCATCTTTGGCCATGTCCCAAAGACGCAAGGTGAAGCGGCAATGGACTAGAAGGTGATCGACCGACTCCGTGCATTGTTTGCATAAAGGACAAACCCCACAGTTTGGCCACCCCCGTTTTGCCAAGCGGTCGGATGTCCAAATTCTATTTGGAAAGCAAGCCAGGTAAACAACTTAATCTTTGGGGGCGCCCACATCTTCCACATCGACTTGTATAGGCTTGAGAAGGTGGAACCCAGAAACTCCAAGTCGTAGGCGGACTTCGTGGAATAGTGCCCACTCGCGGTTAGTTTCCAAGAGATGTCGTCCTCAATGTTGTCATTGAGGTGGTGTAATATCCCAGGTATTGGGGTTACAAAAATAGAGGAAACAGATGTGTGCATTGCATTCATGCATAGAAAATCTGGGGAATTTTCGCGCTTTAAAGTAAAACAATGCATAGAATCGAAGTTTCACTTGACCTTGGTGGAATTGAAGTAGCTCATCAAGTCAAGCGCTATAAACCTCAATGTGACTTTGATAAAACCTTGTTTTGGGTAGAGATGATTTGATCTAAGGGGTTAGATCAAATAGAACTAATAATCAACACAACAACACTTTACTTAATGATCAATTGCTTGATCTTATAAAAGATTATAATATGGTAATCCTTGCCATAACATATGAACATCCATTTAATTGGAAATCAAGTAACAATAATTGGAGAAGCTATTCTTCACTTATCTTTTCCATGTCTTAAACACATCCATGATCCTACCCTGAATCCATGATATTCATATTATTTCATTCTTGGAAGTAAGACAAGGAGATCAAATCCAGAAATAGATATTTTTCTCTATTCCAAGTTATTATACATCAAACCTAGAGAGGTGAGAGAGTCCTATTTTATTTATTAGAGAAGCAATGACAAACTCAGAGCTGAATCTTGGATATAAATATCCATATGATCACAACATCATCTTTAAGAGGAACCCTAGGATATTATTCAAGACATTCCTAGAGAGAGAAACCATTTATGTTAAACATAGATATTGATGATCACATCAATTCCTATGGAGCCTAACTTTAAGTTAGTATTAAATTCCTTTCCAAATGAGAGAGACCAGTTATACTAACCTTAGCTTTACCTACTTAAGACTCAAGGACAACAATTGAACTAGAGTATTAGGAGTACACCATAACCTAGAATAACCATTCTTAAATGAGAAAGCTCAACATATGGTGTTATACTCAAGATAATTGAGACAACCATAACCATGCCCATTCAAGAAACTATAAAAGAAAGTATATATTTAATTGATCAAGACAACACTTGATCTTGGGTGTGAGAAACCCATTCAAGGAGAGATACCTTAGGAAGTCCAACCTTGATCATTATAAATTGTGTAATGATCATAAACCCTAAAGAACTTGAGGTTAAGATATTAAGAACAAGTTGACCATGCCTAATCCATGACCATGCTTTGGAGAAATAGGAGAATAATCCAAATACTAACACTTATATGATTAGAGATATCATCACCACATGAAATCATAGAGAGGTAACTAGTAAGGAACCCTAGGCTTATATCCCAACCTTAACTTGTGGTTCACTTGGTGATCATAAGTACAATTTTACCACATCTACATTCCACCTATTCTTCACTTATGAACCACAAGAAAACCTTTAGAGTAAAACTCCATACTTAATATGGTGAGAACCCATCCATCCATATGACCAAAGTTAACTATAAAAAGAACTAAAACAACTTTAGTTACTTTAACAATAGGTTAAGTTATAATAGAAATCTACTAGTATAAGATAAAACCAACTCTTAAGTTCTTAGTAATTAAAGGAGCACATGAACAAATAAGCAAGTAATCATATTACCTTGGTTAGGGGAGATTAAACCCTAGCAAATGCAATATGATGACATCCCAACTCTACAAACTAGGGGTATATCTCAACCCTAGTTTATGTATCACTATGGTGATCATAATATGAACCTAGGCCATAATTGAAATTCAAACCAATTGACATTAGGTGAATATTATTAGAACCCTAGTATGGCATAGTAATAAAATCTTGATACTTCATTTATTAAACCTGAGAAAAACCTTGTGATACATCTTATAATTAAAACCATCGAGTGTGATTATCAACCACTTACCTATATCATTGAGAACCAACCTTGAGGAGAGTAATATTTACTCTAGGTAGGTCAAAGGATTAAGAGACCATAACACTAATGTTAGTTTTAATATGGGTTATCATCAAACCTACAAAACATTAATAAAATGTTGATCACATAAAATAATATGCAATTGATTAAACCCTCAACTCGAAACCATGATGGAAACAATCCCTACTGAGATACTTTCAAATGTAGTGAGAGTATTAACCTTAACAAGAGGGTTGTACTAAAAATGATAAAACCCTAATAACTAAGGTTCACTTAAAATCATATGCAAGGGGATCAATTCTCAATTGAGAGAACAAACCCTAATAACAAACTCTAAAACATTTAGAGTAGAAATCATCAATTCTAATAATTTCAAACAGAGTTGATTACACAAGAAAAAGAAAATTAAAATGAGTGTATAAATTCATGATTAATAAAAGTTTGCAATGTAACTCACATATATTAAATGTTTATCCCAAAAACAATGCAGGAAAGCATTCATACATTAATAAGTCCTACTGAAATTTAAATTATTTGATACCTGCATGGTATCACATGATTTAAATTTGAATTAAAACAAATTTCAAAATAGAAAATGAAAACAGAAAATAAAACAGAAAAAGAAACCAGAGAAAAAAATGGAGAGAAGGCTTACCTGTAGCAGAGCCCAGCAACGGAGAACCACCAGCAGCCCAGCAAACATGGGCCAGCACAGCCCGAGATCGGCCCGAGATACCCCTTCGTCAAAAACAGAGGTGAGGAGCTCGTCCTCATCCTCTCCACCGTGCATGAGCGCCAGCACGACGGCGTGCTCGCCTTCGTCTCTCGCTGGCGGCTCCTCCTCGACCGAAGGCGTGACGAGGCGCGTCCGGGCGCCATATAAATCCCCACGGCAAACCCTAGCCTCAATTCTTTCCCCTCTCGCTCGATTTTTCCCCTTCATACCGAAACCCTAGTCTCGCAGACGTCGACCATTGCCGCCGTTCGGTGCATCCCCGAGCTTTGCCGTGGATGCCATCGCGTTCGCCGTCCTCGACTTGCCCAACCTGCCCAAGGAATTGAGCCATCACGCTCGAAATCGACGCCGTTGAGCTCATCTTCCCCAACGCCGGGAATAACGAATTCCGGCGATGCCGACCTCCCCTCGCCTCGCCGACAAGCGCGTTGTGCTCCTGGTGAGCCACTGATCCCCCTCGTATGCATATCTCGCTCGATTACGACCCGAAGCACGCCCCGCGACGTTGGCCAGTGAGCTCTGCCGCTCGGCCTCGCCGCCGGCCGAGCTCCGGCGACCATTTAGTGGCGGCGCGGTCACCAGTAGGATCAGCTCATCGTCCTCGTTCGTTGGATCGCACGTACAGCCCCGCGGGAACCCTCTATCGCCGGCGCCGTCCATCACCGGCCGCTGGCAGAGCACAGGGTTGCCATGTCGGCATCACGTGGCAGCCAACGTGGCCTGCCCCACCTGTCTGTGGCTGCGGGTTGCCCTGTCCGTGTAGCTTTAGTTAATTTTAGCTTGAATTCAAATTTCACAAATTGCTGCAACTTTACAGAAATAAATCAAATTCATTTCAATTCTGAAAAATACGATTTGTGATATCAAAATGATCCTAGAAATAAACTCTATCCAATAAAAATATAAAATGAAATTTTTATTTTTAATAAAAATTTAATTATTTTATACTTGATTATTTAAGCCTTTAATTTTAATTCCAAATTTAATTAAAATTCAATAATTAACAAAAACTTCTAAAATTAATAAAAACCAATAAGCAAATCAGGAAAATAATAAAACTAATTTTCTTTTGCTTATAATTTATTAAATCCTTAATAGGAGGATTTAAATCCTAATTAATAATTACTTTAATTATTAATTCTTTAAAAATAATAAAAGGACAAATCCAATATTATTTTAATTTCAAAGTTATTAATAACTTCAACTTTATTAATGAAGTTATTAATACAAGAATTATAGAGTAATTAGGAAACCCTAGTTCCATTATAAAACAAAGTGATAACCCCATAATTTCATGTGGGATCCTAAAACCCTAATGCCATTTATAACCTAGCTCCACTATTTCATTTGAACCCTAGTTTACTTCTAAAACCTAAACCCTAGATCCTCACATGTAATCATGGCGTTCTATTTTCATACATAGAATCATAACAGCAATTAAATACTTGCCATGCCACCTAAAATTGTAGAAGCCCTATTATCAATAATTTAGTAGTCCATGTAGGCATACCTATCCAACCTAATTGATCAAATAAGGGCAACCAAATGCAGACCCTAGCTCCTATCCTTAGAGATACCAATCTTAATAGCAACCATGCCCATTATCATGCACCACCTAACCATATTCCACTAAACCTTATTAGTGTTGGATACTTATCCACCATCCTATTTAGGAGCCAATTATTCCTTACTTAATAGAACCAATAGTAAAACCTAAACTACCTCAACCCTAATTGAGATACTTCTTATTACTTAAGAAGTATGTTCTTCAAAAGTTATTCTTTTGAAGAAAATAAGGAATCATCATCAACCCTGCTTATAAGGACCTATAAACCCTAGCTAGCTATCACCAACAAGATGAACCAATCTTGATAGCAACCTTGTATAAATAATTGCTTAGGATGCCTAGGCTTAACTCAACCCCACTAGTTCTAGCTATTGATGAATCCAACATTGTTGGGATCAATCTAATCCTTACCCTAGAAACCAATTGGAACCATAGAAAACCATAGAACCCCACCAACCTAATTATCATACTTGTTCTTTATTAAAGAACATGTTCTTCAAAAGTTATTCTTTTGAACTATATAATAAGTAATCATCAACCATGCACTATAGGACTTAAAATTGACAACTGCTCTTTGCTTATTATACAACCACTATCCCTTGATGTATATGAATGTTACTATGCATCTTACCGCTTACTTATGATTCTAAATCAACACAAACCCGAATAAGAACCTTGTTTGTGAATCACTCTAAAAGTGCAACACACCCTAAACCAATCATTACCACTCACTAATCCTAAATCATCGGGGTTAGGACACGCTTAGAACGATTGCATCTCATACTTATGCATTATTGCATCATTGCCAATCTTTTAAACATCGTCCTTACCGGACGATGATGCTATTTCAGAATTTGAAGTTATTGCGTATCGAAGACCTTGTCCGCATAATCTTGCGAGTCAAGAAAGGCAAGTTCATCACTTGCTCATGTCATTTGAGTATTTCTATCAAATTACTTGCAAAGTATTATGGTTATCACTATTGCATAAAAACCAAAACCACTACTTTCATAACTATGAATATGACTATGTGGTGGGCAATGGAACCATGGATTGTGTTGATATGGTGGAGGTTCCATTGCAAGGGTTAATATCCATCTAGGATTAAACAACAAATGTCGCCGAGTGATTCTTGTGCCGTAATACCCGTGTTAACCATAAGATCCGGAGTGGGACGGAGTAGTCAAAAGTGTTTCCACCTCTCGTACATCAACGGATGCGCTTACCGTAGACACTTGACCCAGGTTGGGCAAGCGGTGGGGTGGGGATCCCATTATAATTCCCCACGGTAAGTGGTCTATGATGGGTTGCAGCTACCGACGAAGGAGTTTGGTTAACGAGTCCCAGACTGTCGTCGTGGTCGGGGTCCATCCTTAATTGGTGTAAGAGGACCGACGAGGACCCAGGGTCGGGGTATGCAACAAAGGGTGGGTGTGCGAGGTAGCGGAGGAACATGATTGGCTAGACCTTATACCGGGCCTCACACCATAGGAAGTGTGGACGGGGAAATTGCCCGGTTGGCACCAAGGTTAAGATCTCTTATGGGTAAAGCAACACACCTCTGCAGAGTGTAATGAATCGTGACTCGTCACTCCCTGTTCCGGGATATGGAAGCTGCGAACGCGGCCGGAAAGGAGCTCCATGAAGTTCTAGTAAACCGGTGAAGGCTGACGGACATAGTTCTTCCGAATAAAAGCAACCTCTTGAAGAAATGATTATGAAAACCTGCATTGGTATTAGACTTTCTCGGTCTAATGCCGTAGCTAGTGCATTAAACACCTCTTTCCTATAATGAACTTGTTGAGTACGCTCGTACTCATCCCACTCTTAA
The DNA here is from genome assembly GCF_022539505.1 of Lolium rigidum. NCBI lineage: Eukaryota > Viridiplantae > Streptophyta > Magnoliopsida > Poales > Poaceae > Lolium > Lolium rigidum. The sequence continues at coordinate 5,214,415 of NC_061509.1, read as the reverse complement.
ATCCCCTGCTTAGATATGGAGGCATCGAAGGAGGATCTACAGTGCAACTCAAAGGCCGAGGAGTCAACAACTACTTCAAGAGACAGGACCCTGTCAGTGGAGTCAGATATCACATCCAACAAGGAGAAAACATAGTTTAGCCATAGAAGGGAACTAGCTTCTTAAACCTAGCTCCTATTTAGCTAGAATCTATTCTTAGCCCTATAGCTAGTTAAATACTCTACAAATAGAGTCCGTGATAAGACTAGACTACGAGTCGTTCTTCTGGAATTTATTTGCAGTTTTACCTCATTGTAAAGTAGGAGGCTGTGATGATCTTATGTAACAGAGTCGATGTTGTAATTCTATAGACATACCTTGGACCCGCATATGTTTCGTTGTACCACTGCGAGCGATATAATACGAGTGGAACGGTGTTTCATTGGTGTTATATCGGACTTGCATACTACACCATGCGGTGGTATGCCGGGTCACCACGGTTGGTATAGAGCAAATGCTTTGACCTTAGGACTAAAACCCTTTAAAGGAGACCTATAGGATTGGTAGTGTCTATAGGAAGTTGTCTTAGTTAAACCAAATATCCTTATGACTTGAGATGGATATTCACTTGAGAATAATCCTGACACACTTAAGTCAACCTTTTTACCTATCTTTCCTAAGTAAAGTTAGTTAACTAATCCCAAACATATAGTACACCATTAAGTCCTTAAAACAATAGATGAGTAGATCACAGTTGGTATACAATATATGGTAGTCCAAAGAGAGGATACAACCATAAGGAAGATATCCTATTGGAAGATGTGTACCAAAATATGATATAATTAAGTAAGAGTTATCCATAACTGTAATAGGAGTAATATTAAGTGACAAAGATAAGCAGGATATCCTATTAGAAGATGTAGACCAAGTTAAGTAATGGGTAAGTAAAATCCATCCAAACTTGTGAAACAACTGATAGTAAGTGAAACAAACAAGTAATATGAGGTAGTATAGACCATGATGAGTCAATCATGGGAAGTAAGCAAGAGAGATAGGAATAAAATATGTCCACTTACATGGTAGAATTGTTAATCATATATGATTCACCTGAGATTCATTATGTGATGCACTAGAACATCATAAATACTTAAGGGGAGTACAATAATAAGTCAGGTGTTCAATAATAGTGAAAGATTTGTATTCCAAAAATATGGGAAGTGTGCCAAGCACATCACGACCACATGTTTATGGTAGAAACACTTGGAAGTATAGGAGCTATAACCTAATAGTTAGGTATTCAGAATAGACATGGTAGAACTAATTATATCTTAGGAAGTAGTCCTCAAATAGCACGAATATATGGTATACTATTTGTCAGTACTTCCAAAGAAAACTAGATTAATTTCAACTATTCCAGGCCACTTTGTTTCAAGTTTATCTCGTTGCAAATGTGCAATTAAGATAAATGTTGATACAAATAATAGAAATCCACCTAATTGTGCTAAGTATCACGATATAAACCTATATTATGTGGTGTTCTATACTACACATCAGAGCCTGATGTTTAGAGATGTCTTACTCAACTATTATATTCAGGCTTATGATGATGTGTATTATAAGCACAAAGCTGAATCTTCTTGGATTTTATTGGATTTTCATTGTTTGACTAGATCCATACATGAAGTTTGACTTTGATATGCAAATGCATGTTGCAATATCAAGTTCCAACTTGATGCTATAGATCTAGAGGGTAATGGTAAACGTGTGAGGAAGTGACGAACTCTGAAGATTTCAAAGACAAGATGAAGGTTCATCAGAAAAAGGAAGTTAAGTTGTGGGAAGCAACCACAAAACTCTGAAGGAAGTATCAATCCAAACTCATGCTTTACCTCAACAGAGGAGTACTTTTGTACATAAGAAGCATGAGGTAAGAAATATGATGACTATGGAGAAGTAGAAGTAGAACCATCATCATTATGGAAGAGGGAATGCATGGGAAATCACTTAGGATACTATATTGATAGTGTCAGCTAGTGGTTTTTCTGCAAAATAAACCCTGAATGAAGGAAGATGATTTAGGAAACTATAGCAGATATAAGAAGACCATAGTTGATATCAGAAGACCACAATTGGTATAGTATCAATACTGCGAGATAAAGTAGAAGATGTCTCGTCCAGTTGATCAGAACCTATAATAGAATCCATTTTTAGATATCAAATAGCCACAGTTGGTATAATAACCACAGCTGGTATCAGTTGGTATTACAAATAGTCCACGATTTAATTATTTGTAACAAAAGTTTTTGAACAAATAAAAATCTTGTCAGCCAAATAGCTAGATCTATAAACATCTAGCCGAAAGATTCACATTGGATGTCCACAATTGAGTGGATACACCACAAAGTTTCTTCGCAAAACCTTAGAAGAATATAAATCGTAAACAAGACCTATACCAATATTCTAATCATAAGTCCAATAGTTGGAAGAAATGGAGTTGAAGACCATAAGAAAACTCTAAGGGGTAGAGTAAAGATTGAGTTGGATGTACAATAACTCAATACTTTGAGCATAATAGAAGAAGAAGGTCTGAACTGAGAGGAAGTTCGATCTTATTTTCATAAGATTGATGAACAATACTTTCGGAAGGAAGTCAAACCGAAGCCGAGGTTCATACCTCGAGAACGTAAGAAGTGGATTATAACTTGAGCAAGTGAGTAATATCTACTCGAAGTACTTAAGCTCAAGTAAGTCAAAGATAAAGAAGTTGGACGAAGGAAATATCAGAGACCAAATATAGCTCAAGGAGGTCAAAGACTGAAGGGATTTGACCATACCAGAATCAGAGACTACATGAAAGATTCCTTTCATGGAACCTAAATAACCAACAATAGTTATAGGTATCAACTATAAACCATGATTGGATGGACCCAATTAGTCTAATCCATTCCTAATGAAATAAACCATCACAACCATTTCCATGGTAAGTGCCTTACCAAGTACCATTACTGCACTTTTGGTAGTAAGGGAAAACAAAGACCTATTTTTTCAAATAGGAGATTGTTATCCAATTAGTCCTCAATTAAGAATGTCAGGACCAGAAGAGGTCCTAATCATTGAATATCCAATGAGAAAGGAAACAAGATTATAATAGCTGGAAGAAATCAATGAATCAAAGTAAGAGCCATGGTTCAGAGACAGGTATTATTAGATTCCCGGAAGAAAATCATAGAACTGGAGTTAGAAACTAATGTTCAGAGACAAACCCTAATGGATTCCAGGAAGAATCTGGACAAGGGATATATTCAATTATATCCAGTGAGATCACCAAGGAGTTTGAGAAAAGATGTAGTCTGCACAAGTCAGATCCACACCCCGAAACGTGAGAGATATCAAACTTCGAGGACGAAGTTTAGTTTAAGGGGTAGAGACCGTAATATCCCAGGTATTGGGGTTACAAAAATAGAGGAAACAGATGTGTGCATTGCATTCATGCATAGAAAATCTGGGAATTTTCACGCTTTAAAGTAAAACAATCGCGATGAATCGAAGTTTCACTTGACCTTGGTGGAATTGAAGTAGCTCATCAAGTCAAGCGCTATAAACCTCAATGTGACTTTGATAAAACCTTGTTTTGGGTAGAGATGATTTGATCTAAGGGGTTAGATCAAATAGAACTAATAATCAACACAACAACACTTTACTTAATGATCAATTGCTTGATCTTATAAAAGATTATAATATGGTAATCCTTGCCATAACATATGAACATCCATTTAATTGGAAATCAAGTAACAATAATTGGAGAAGCTATTCTTCACTTATCTTTTCCATGTCTTAAACACATCCATGATCCTACCCTGAATCCATGATATTCATATTATTTCATTCTTGGAAGTAAGACAAGGAGATCAAATCCAGAAATAGATATTTTTCTCTATTCCAAGTTATTATACATCAAACCTAGAGAGGTGAGAGAGTCCTATTTTATTTATTAGAGAAGCAATGACAAACTCAGAGCTGAATCTTGGATATAAATATCCATATGATCACAACATCATCTTTAAGAGGAACCCTAGGATATTATTCAAGACATTCCTAGAGAGAGAAACCATTTATGTTAAACATAGATATTGATGATCACATCAATTCCTATGGAGCCTAACTTTAAGTTAGTATTAAATTCCTTTCCAAATGAGAGAGAGCAGTTATACTAACCTTAGCTTTACCTACTTAAGACTCAAGGACAACAATTGAACTAGAGTATTAGGAGTACACCATAACCTAGAATAACCATTCTTAAATGAGAAAGCTCAACCTATGGTGTTATACTCAAGATAATTGAGACAACCATAACCATGCCCATTCAAGAAACTATAAAAGAAAGTATATATTTAATTGATCAAGACAACACTTGATCTTGGGTGTGAGAAACCCATTCAAGGAGAGATACCTTAGGAAGTCCAACCTTGATCATTATAAATTGTGTAATGATCATAAACCCTAAAGAACTTGAGGTTAAGATATTAAGAACAAGTTTACCATGCCTAATCCATGACCATGCTTTGGAGAAATAGGAGAATAATCCAAATACTAACACTTATATGATTAGAGATATCATCACCACATGAAATCATAGAGAGGTAACTAGTAAGGAACCCTAGGCTTATATCCCAACCTTAACTTGTGGTTCACTTGGTGATCATAAGTACAATTTTACCACATCTACATTCCACCTATTCTTCACTTATGAACCACAAGAAAACCTTTAGAGTAAAACTCCATACTTAATATGGTGAGAACCCATCCATCCATATGACCAAAGTTAACTATAAAAAGAACTAAAACAACTTTAGTTACTTTAACAATAGGTTAAGTTATAATAGAAATCTACTAGTATAAGATAAAACCAACTCTTAAGTTCTTAGTAATTAAAGGAGCACATGAACAAATAAGCAAGTAATCATATTACCTTGGTTAGGGGAGATTAAACCCTAGCAAATGCAATATGATGACATCCCAACTCTACAAACTAGGGGTATATCTCAACCCTAGTTTATGTATCACTATGGTGATCATAATATGAACCTAGGCCATAATTGAAATTCAAACCAATTGACATTAGGTGAATATTATTAGAACCCTAGTATGGCATAGTAATAAAATCTTGATACTTCATTTATTAAACCTGAGAAAAACCTTGTGATACATCTTATAATTAAAACCATCAGTGTGATTATCAACCACTTACCTATATCATTGAGAACCAACCTTGAGGAGAGTAATATTTACTCTAGGTAGGTCAAAGGATTAAGAGACCATAACACTAATGTTAGTTTTAATATGGGTTATCATCAAACCTACAAAACATTAATAAAATGTTGATCACATAAAATAATATGCAATTGATTAAACCCTCAACTGGAAACCATGATGGAAACAATCCCTACTGAGATACTTTCAAATGTAGTGAGAGTATTAACCTTAACAAGAGGGTTGTACTAAAAATGATAAAACCCTAATAAATAAGGTTCACTTAAAATCATATGCAAGGGGATCAATTCTCAATTGAGAGAACAAACCCTAATAACAAACTCTAAAACATTTAGAGTAGAAATCATCAATTCTAATAATTTCAAACAGAGTTGATTACACAAGAAAAAGAAAATTAAAATGAGTGTATAAATTCATGATTAATAAAAGTTTGCAATGTAACTCACATATATTAAATGTTTATCCCAAAAACAATGCAGGAAAGCATTCATACATTAATAAGTCCTACTGAAATTCAAATTATTTGATACCTGCATGGTATCACATGATTTAAATTTGAATTAAAACAGATTTAAAAATAGAAAATGAAAACAGAAAATAAAACAGAAAAAGAAACCAGAGAAAAAAATGGAGAGAAGGCTTACCCGTAGCGAGAGCCCAAGCAACGGAGAACCACCAGCAGCCCGAGCAAACACGGGCCAGCACGGCCCGAGGATCGGCCCGAGATACCCCTTCGTCAAAAACAGAGGTGAGGAGCTCGTCCTCATCCTCTCCACCGTGCATGAGCGCCAGCACGACGGCGTGCTCGCCTTCGTCTCTCGCTGGCGGCTCCTCCTCGACCGAAGGCGTGACGAGGCGCGTCCGGGCGCCATATAAATCCCCACGGCAAACCCTAGCCTCAATTTTCCCTCTCTCTGTTCCATTTTTCCCCTCTTACCGAAACCCTAGTCTCGCAGACGTCGACCATTGCCGCCGTTCGGTGCATCCCCGAGCTTTGCCGTGGATGCCATCGCGTTCGCCGTCCTCGACTTGCCCAACCTGCCCAAGGAATTGAGCCATCACGCTCGAAATCGACGCCGTTGAGCTCATCTTCCCCAACGCCGGGAATAACGACTCCGGCGATGCCGACCTCCCCTCGCCTCGCCGACAAGCGCGTTGTGCTCCCGGTGAGCCACTGATCCCCCTCGTATGCATATCTCGCTCGATTACGACCCGAAGCACGCCCCGCGACGTTGGCCAGTGAGCTCTGCCGCTCGGCCTCGCCGCCGGCCGAGCTCCGGCGACCATTTAGTGGCGGCGCGGTCACCAGTAGGATCAGCTCATCGTCCTCGTTCGTTGGATCCCACGTACAGCCCCGCGGGAAACCCTCTATCGCCGGCGCCGTCCATCACCGGCCGCCGGCGAGCACGGGGTTGCCACGTCGGCATCACGTGGCAGCCAACGTGGCCTCGCCCCACCTGTCCGTGGCTGCGGGTAGCCCTGTCCGTGTAGCTTTAGTTAATTTTAGCTTGAATTCAAATTTCACAAATTGCTGCAACTTTACGTAAATAAATCAAATTCATTTCAATTCTGAAAAATACGATTTGTGATATCAAAATGATCCTAGAAATAAACTCTATCCAATAAAAATATAAAATGAAATTTTTATTTTTAATGAAAATTTAATTATTTTATACTTGATTATTTAAGCCTTTAATTTTAATTCCAAATTTAATTAAAATTCAATAATTAACAAAAACTTCTAAAATTAATAAAAACCAATAAGCAAATCAGGAAAATAATAAAACTAATTTTCTTTTGCTTATAATTTATTAAATCCTTAATAGGAGGATTTAAATCCTAATTAATAATTACTTTAATTATTAATTCTTTAAAAATAATAAAAGGACAAATCCAATATTATTTTAATTTCAAAGTTATTAATAACTTCAACTTTATTAATGAAGTTATTAATACAAGAATTATAGAGTAATTAGGAAACCCTAGTTCCATTATAAAACAAAGTGATAACCCCATAATTTCATGTGGGATCCTAAAACCCTAATGCCATTTATAACCTAGCTCCACTATTTCATTTGAACCCTAGTTTACTTCTAAAACCTAAACCCTAGATCCTCACATGTAATCATGGCGTTCTATTTTCATACATAGATTCATAACAGCAATTAAATACTTGCCATGCCACCTAAAATTGTAGAAGCCCTATTATCAATAATTTAGTAGTCCATGTAGGCATACCTATCCAACCTAATTGATCAAATAAGGGCAACCAAATGCAGACCCTAGCTCCTATCCTTAGAGATACCAATCTTAATAGCAACCATGCCCATTATCATGCACCACCTAACCATATTCCACTAAACCTTATTAGTGTTGGATACTTATCCACCATCCTATTTAGGAGCCAATTATTCCTTACTTAATAGAACCAATAGTAAAACCTAAACTACCTCAACCCTAATTGAGATACTTCTTATTACTTAAGAAGTATGTTCTTCAAAAGTTATTCTTTTGAAGAAAATAAGGAATCATCATCAACCACTGCTTATAAGGACCTATAAACCCTAGCTAGCTATCACCAACAAGATGAACCAATCTTGATAGCAACCTTGTATAAATAATTGCTTAGGATGCCTAGGCTTAACTCAACCCCACTAGTTCTAGCTATTGATGAATCCAACATTGTTGGGATCAATCTAATCCTTACCCTAGAAACCAATTGGAACCATAGAAAACCATAGAACCCCACCAACCTAATTATCATACTTGTTCTTTATTAAAGAACATGTTCTTCAAAAGTTATTCTTTTGAACTATATAATAAGTAATCATCAACCATGCACTATAGGACTTAAAATTGACAACTGCTCTTTGCTTATTATACAACCACTATCCCTTGATGTATATGAATGTTACTATGCATCTTACCGCTTACTTATGATTCTAAATCAACACAAACCTGAATAAGAACCTTGTTTGTGAATCACTCTAAAAGTGCAACACACCCTAAACCAATCATTACCACTCACTAATCCTAAATCATCGGGGTTAGGACACGCTTAGAACGATTGCATCTCATACTTATGCATTATTGCATCATTGCCAATCTTTTAAACATCGTCCTTACCGGACGATGATGCTATTTCAGAATTTGAAGTTATTGCGTATCGAAGACCTTGTCTGCATAATCTTGCAGTCAAGAAAGGCAAGTTCATCACTTGCTCATGTCATTTGAGTATTTCTATCAAATTACTTGCAAAGTATTATGGTTATCACTATTGCATAAAAACCAAAACCACTACTTTCATAACTATGAATATGACTATATGGTGGGCAATGGAACCATGGATTGTGTTGATATGGTGGAGGTTCCATTGCAAGGGTTAATATCCATCTAGGATTAAACAACAAATGTCGCCAGTGATTCTTGTGCCGTAATACCCGTGTTAACCATAAGATCCGGAGTGGGACGGAGTAGTCAAAAGTGTTTCCACCTCTCGTACATCAACGGATGCGCTTACCGTAGACACTTGACCCAGGTTGGGCAAGCGGTGGGGTGGGGATCCCATTCTAATTCCCCACGGTAAGTGGTCTATGATGGGTTGCGGCTACCGGCGAAGGAGTTTGGTTAACGAGTCCCAAACCGTTGTCGTGGTCGGGGTCCATCCTTAATTAGTGTAAGAGGACCGACGAGGACCCAGGGTCGGGGTATGCAACAAAGGGTGGGTGTGCGAGGTAGCGGAGGAACATGATTGGCTAGACCTTATACCGGGCCTCACACCATAGGAAGTGTGGACGGGGAAATTGCCCGGTTGGCACCAAGGTTAAGATCTCTTATGGGTAAAGCAACACACCTCTGCAGAGTGTAATGAATCGTGACCTGTCACTCCCTGTTCCGGGATATGGAACTACGAACGCGGCCGGAAAGGAGCTCCATGAAGTTCTAGTAAACCGGTGAAGGCTGACGGACATAGTTCTTCTGAATAAAAGCAACCTCTTGAAGAAATGATTATGAAAACCTGCATTGGTATTAGACTTTCCGGTCTAATGCCGTAGCTAGTGCATTAAACACCTCTTTCCTATAATGAACTTGTTGAGTATGCTCGTACTCATCCCACTCTTAAATCCCCCGCTTAGATATGGAGGCATCGAAGGAGGATCTACGAGTGCAACTCAAAGGCCGAGGAGTCAACAACTACTTCAAGAGACAGGACCTGTCGGTGGAGTCAGATATCACATCCAACAAGGAGAAAACATAGTTTAGCCATAGAAGGGAACTAGCTTCTTAAACCTAGCTCCTATTTAGCTAGAATCTATTCTTAGCCCTATAGCTAGTTAAATACTCTACAAATAGAGTCCGTGATAAGACTAGACTACGAGTCGTTCTCCTGGAATTTATTTGCAGTATTACCTCATTGTAAAGTAGGAGGCTGTGATGATCTTATGTAACAGAGTCGATGTTGTAATTCTATAGACATACCTTGGACCCGCATATGTTTCTGTTGTACCACTCTGAGCGATATAATACGAGTGGAACGGTGTTTCATTGGTGTTATATCAGACTTGCATACTACACCATGCAGTGGTATGCCGGGTCACCACAGGTGGAAATTTTGTATGAGACCCCATAGTTCCACAAATTGGGAAAGATGCTCGAGAGAGAAGCCATCCCCCAAACCCACTTTGTGAACCCAAGCATTGTTTTGTAGAGCATGTGCAACCTTCCAATTCTTGCGCTTGGAAGAGGCAAAGATAAGAGGTGCGATCTCAATTGGCTTTCTCCCATCAAGCCAAGGAGCATACCAAAAAGGAGTCTTCATCCCATTGCCCACCGTAATGGTCGTGGCGGCATTGAAAATGTCCATATCTTGCTCCGAGCAAGGGTTGCCGGAGCCCACCCAAATCTTGTTGGGGTCTTTCCATTCGAACCAAGGCCATCTAAGACGAAGGGCCATGGCGAACTTATCCATATGAATGATCCCAAGGCCACCAAGTTTCTTAGGACGACAAACTAACTCCCAATTGACCTTGCATTTCGCCCCCGAGGTGTGGTCACTAGCCGACCAAAGAAAAGCTCTCTCAATCTTGTTGATAAAGGCTATGGTACCCGCCGGGATGGAGAGTGGAGTCAAGAAGTATGTGGCTTGGGAGGCGATGACGGATTTGACTAAAGCGCTACGGCCGGCCGTAGTAATATATTTCCCATTCCAAGTGGGGAGCTTCCCGGCACATTTGTCCTCGAGGTGTTGTATGTCTTTCCTTCTTAATCCTCCGACCGTGAGAGGAAGCCCGAGGTAGCGTAGTGGAAAAGACTCTCTCTTAGCCGGAATGTGAAGAAGGATGTCGTCGAGGTTATGGTTAGCACATCTTATTGACACGATGGAGCTTTTGTGGAAATTCATGCAAAGGCCGGTGACCTCGCCGAAGTCATGAAGAATGTGAGCGAGACTTTGGACATCCTCCTTCAAAGGCGAAATAAAAATCGCCGCATCATCCGCATAAAGAGAGGTGCGGAGGATAGGGCCTCGCCCCCGGAGCTTGTGTAGGATACCTAGGCTCGTGGCCCTCCAAAATTTGTGCAAGAGTATCAATGGCGAGGACAAAAATAAGTGGGAGAGGGGGTCTCCTTGACGTAGCCCCCGCCCATGGCGAATGGGGCAGCCGGCCACACCATTAAGAAGCACCCGCGAAGAGGCGGTGTTGAGAAGTGCAACAATCCAGTTTCGGAAACGGGCCGGGAAGCCCCTCTTCTCAAGAAGATCAAAAAGGTATCCCCATCGGATAGAGTCGAAAGCCTTCTAGATATCAAGATTAAAGAGAAGAGCCGGGGTCTTGTTCTTGTGAAATCTCGTGGCTAGATTTTTTACATAGAGAAAATTGTCATGAATGCTTCTCTTCTTGATGAAAGCAATTTGTGCGTTTGAAACAAGCTCATCCATGAGAGGCCCCAACCGGTTGGCAAGCAACTTTGCAATAATCTTGGCAATGGCATGAATCAAGCTAATAGGCCGGTAGTCGGATACCTCTTCGGCGCCATCCTTCTTTGGCAACAAGGCAATGTTTGCGGAATTTAACCAATGAAAATTTTCCACATGTAGGGTCCCAAAAAGATGGACAACATTCAAAACGTCGACTCTTATTATCTCCCAACATCTCTTAAAAAAGAGCCCGGTGAAGCCATCCGGCCCCGGGGCTTTATCGCCGGGCAAGTGAGTGATGGCCATCTTGACCTCTTCCTCGGTGAAGGGATCACCAAGCGAGTGTAAATCCGTAGGAGGAAAAGCGAGATCCTCCCAATTGAAGTCATGGCTACTAGGGTCCCCTCTATCCATAGCCGCTTTGAAGTGATCATAGATGATTTCTCTTTTTCTTCATGTCCAGTTACCCAACCATTGTTTCGCTTTAGTCGGTGGATGTGGTTTTTCCTTCTTCTAGCATTGACCCGCATATGGAAGAATTTGGTATTGGTGTCTCCCTCCTTTATGTTTGCAATCCGCGCACATTGTTTCTTTCTAGCTCTCTCCACCACGGTAAGCACAATCACCTTCCTTTTCAACCACGCTCGAAGGTCTAATTCCTCCGGGAAAAGTTGCCTTGCCTTTTGGGCCAAGTCAAAGTGTAGAATAACAAGGAGAGCCGCATGCAACAACACCTTAGTGTTGGAAAAGATGCCCTTCCCCCACTTGCGGAGGCACTTTCCGGTTTCCTTCATCTTATGGAAGGGGATTTGGCAAGGTTCGGTGTGGATGGTTGGCTTGTCCCAAGCCTCCTTAACCACCTCATTGAACCCCGGTAGCTTTACCCAAAAGTTCTCAAATTTGAAAGATCGCGATCGCTTGGGTCCACTAACATCAGCGAGAAGGAGGGGACAATGGTCCGAGAGGGACGAGGAGAGCGCATATAAGACATGCGAGTCGAAGCGAAGGTCCCAGTCCGCATTACAGTAGAAAGCGTCGAGCTTGCAAAGGGTCGGGCTCACTCTTTCATTGGACCAAGTGAAGCGGCGGTTTTGCAAGTGTATCTCGTTTAACCCACAAGATTGAAGAGCGTCCCTAAAGCGAACCATGCGGCTCCTATTGACATTTCCTTTGCTTTTATCCCTCGCCCTTCTTATTTGGTTAAAATCCCCAAGAACCAGCCACCTAACCCCCTGTGGAGGCTTGAGGTCAATGAGCTCAGTGAAGAATTGATCTTTGAGCGCATGATCCGTAGGCCCATATACGGAGGTAATTTTGAAATCCCCATTTTCCGAAGCCTTGAGCAAGGTCACATCCGCTGGTAAGCAAAACTCAGAGATAGACACATTTGAAATCGACACCATGGAGTCATCCCAGAGAAGGAGTATTCCACCCCGAGTGCCATTCGCCGGCTTATAAGCGAAACTTTTCAGCCTATATCCTCCAATATAAGCCGCATCAAACGCGGAGATAAACTGCAATTTAGTCTCTTGCAAACAGGCAATATGACACGAAGAATTTGCTATGGTCTCGTGGACGGTGTCTTTACGATCCTCTAACATTCCAACCCAGGATATTCAGCAGATGTTCTAACATTTGGAAACAAAGAACCCAAGCTTACATAATAGGTTAAATAACCGGAAGGAAATAACAGTCTTTGCCATACATTGGCAGATAGCCTGGGCATACATGCACCGTAGAGGAGCAGCAAAGTGAAAGCAGGACTGCACAGAGCCCTCAACAAGCAACCAGCCCCAAAGTAGCGACTCGGAAACATAACGATAGCTAACATGAAAAACTGTGAGGCCCAATAGCAAGCCAACAGCAAACGATTTCAGACTTCAGCCGTAGCTGATCCTGCCTCCGGCCCGTCCATCAAAGGCGTCGTCTTCCTCCGTTCCCATTTTGAAGAGCGCCATCATCGCCTTGATCACATCTTCTTCGACCCTTCCTTTGAACCGGCTCGCGAATTCAGCCAAGGCCCACTCAGTGACCTCCTCCCCGTCCTTGATGATGCCGAGACTCTTGCAGACCATGGTCTCCGCCTTTCGCGCGATCGGCGCCGCCGCCTTGTGCTGCTTGTTGCGGGCGCCAGCTTTCCTGAGCGAGAACCTCACGGTTCTGGTGATGTCAGCGCCCGCAAGGGTCTTCCTCCTGGCCAGCGGGCGAACCGGCGGCGAGGACATGGGCGGCGAGAGGATCGGCGGCTGAGCAGCCACGAAAAGCGGCGCGAGAGGCGCCCTCGCAGTGGTGGTGACCACGGTGCAGGAGCAGCATTTGGGTGCCGCGACCTGGCCGCAGGCTCGGGTGTGCGCGCCGGAGAGCCGTCGATGTCGAGCGGCGGAGTCCTAGGCTCAGGCGAGGCCTCGAAGCCGGGAGGCCTGGACGTACGGCTGCCGTCTACCATGAAGTTCGGCGCGAGCAGTGCGAGCGCCATCGCTGCTCCGCCAGTAGAGGGCACACGAGGAGAGAGCGTGATCGTGTCGGTACCGTGCCCCTCAGAGGACACCCGCAGAAGCTCCTGCCCGCAGCCCTTGGTCGTCGGTGAGATGGGATGACCGAAGTCGGCAACGAAGGCTGGTCCGACGTGACAGGCAGCGTGAGCGCTGCCCTGGACCGGCGTCTTGCTGCGCGAGGCGACGCGGGACGACGCCAGCCCCTGCCCAGCCTGCCGGTGCCCACTCCCAGGACGGCATCAAGCGCATCCCCTGAACCGAGGCTGAAACCCCAGTCCCTGGGCATGCCAAGCCCAGGAGAGACCAGCGTGGGGCTGCACAGCGCCAGAGTAGATGAAGAAGCACCATTTGATAGCGCCAGGGTCAAAATGGGCTCCGTATGCACCTGCTGCACCTCAACCTGTTCAACGGCCGAAGGAGAACCATGGTCAGCATGAACCTGAACGGAGAGGTCGCCGTGTCTGCGCCTGCCCTCATCCCGATGATTGGACCTGTCACGGTGGTGCTGCCCCTCCTGGCCAGCGTCCCGAGCTCTGAACCCAGCGCCGCGCGACAGGCTTCGGCGCAGCGCCTGTCCCCAACCACGCGAGCCGTCGCGGCCGCGTCAGCCCTGCGCATCGTCTTCATCGTCCCTGCGGCCTCTTCCATTGCTGCTGCCGCCGTCGAGCAGCCGCTCGGCCCTGTCACGCATGAGGCGCTCGCCATCGATGATGCCCCACCTCCAAGAGAACTTCCCGGGCATCGGCGCCGCTTCCAGCGTCATGTCTTCGAGGATGTCGAGGTGGACGATGCACCGGCGCTGCAGACCCCGGCGCCTGCGCTCCGCCGCGCCGCTGCTAGGCCCTGGAAGCGTGACCCATCGCACGCGCGGCACCAGCCCGGGGTGCCCCACCCAAGCCCAAAGACATAGGGCCTTGGTGTAGGTCTTCAGCTTGCATGCGTCCTCGACATAGTCGAGGGAGCATGCCCTCCCAATGGCTTGCTGCACCGCCACGACGTCGTTCCAGAGGTACATGGGCACATTCTCCACACACAGCCGGACATGTTGAAGATCAGCATTGTCCTCCAGCCGCCACGGCCTGATTTGTATCTTGTGGCCCTCGAAGAGGAAGGAGTGGCGGGCGACGGCGGCCGCACGGATGTGCGGGAAGATGAACCGGACGAGGTAGGGCTCGGGGAAGTGCTCGGTGATGGTGACGGCCTCGTCGAGAGCCCCGAAGGTGGAGCAGATGGCGCACTTGAGTATCGCCTTGGCATCGCGCGCAGGCTCCCGGTCAAACCGCGCATATGCAGCAGAGGAGAGCAGCAGTGCGGCCTCCGCGTTCATCTCCGGCGAGGCGTGGATGACCACGAAGTCCTCGGCCGGCCTCGCGATGTCGTCGATGCGAGGCATGGTGGCTGCAGCAGTCGTGGCCGAGGTTGGAGCAGGAACACGAAAGGTTGGAGCAGAAGGCTGAGCCGGAGCACAGGCAGCAGGGAGGCGAGCGGGTGTAGGAGCAGCGGTGGTCGGAGGAGCTGGTAGTGCAGGAGCACGGACAGGAGGTGGTGGTGCAGGGGCCCGGGCAGCAGGTCGGGCAGGCGCAGGAGAGGCTATGGTCGGAGCAGGAGCAGGCTCCCAGGGATGGTGGCAACCACTAGTAGAAAAAGGGGCAGTAGGCCCGGTCCATTTGGGCCTTCAGACCCAGTTCCCAAACCGGGACCAACTGGGCGGGACTAAAGGGGGTACCCTTTAGTCCCGGTTCAAAGTTGAACCGGGCCTAAAGGCCTCGACACGTGGTGCGGCCAGGGAGCTCGCGGTGGAAGGCCTTTGGTCCCGGTTCGTGGTACGAACCGGGCCTAGGTTTCTCTGCCGCGGCAGAGAATTGCTATTTCTCTGCCGCGGCACAGGTTTAGGCTGTACCAGCGTTTCTCTGCCGCGGCAGAGAAACAGGGCGTTTCTCTGCCGCGACAGAGTTTCAGCAATGCATATATATCATTCAAGAAACCACAAAAAATCGTCATGAATATATATAGACATCGTCAACAGTACACGACATCGTCAACAGTACACATAATGCATGCATATTTACAATACAACATCTCCTCGACGGATTTCATCCCCCGTCACGATCCGCCGATAGTGCTCTCCACCTGGGGTAAGGGCCTCGGTAATAAAGAATCCCGTGATTTCCTCTTGAATTGCTTTTATTTGATCCTCCGTTATGAGAGTGTTCCGCAAGCGTGTCATCTATATTTAAAAAGGGAGATCAATATATGAATGGAACTCAATACAATAGATGGTACTAATTAAGATTAATTGTGAAATTTTGTTATCGTACACGAGTGTGGTGTATACGGGCATCCCCACCCTTGGGACAGGCCATGTCACGCATGAAGGTGCAGACATAGTATCCACATAAGTTATTCCCTTGTTCCTGCCTCATACACTTTACGAAAAAATAGTTCGATCAAACAAATAATCAAGCATCGTATTGAAAGTAAATATCATATATAAAGTTTCACGGACATAGCTATATATATAGTACTACTTACAGGGTAATCTTCAAATGTAAGCTCCGGTTTCCATTTACCCGGAACAGTATTGATGAACCGTTTCCAAGCCCTGCCCGGCAAAAAATAATGAGTAAATGAGTAATTGATTAGTTGATGATATCTTCGAATTAGAACAGATGAAGATGCCAATACGAAATTGATTGAAACTACCTCCGGAGGATGGCAGCCATGTCCGCCCATTCCGCATATTCTTTACGTTTCGAGTCCATGACTTTTACGACTCCGGGGGAAGATCAATGATCAGGAGAATATAGTGGAAACCGCACAAGCATAGCTCAATGATTACGAGAATAAAGTGGAAGGTGCACAAGCATAATGTATGTTATATATAACACTCACTTGAAGTTGTAGGGAAAGAATATATCCTCTTTGTCTGCTTGCTTCTCTAAAAACATTACGATGTTGTCCTCTGTGTCCTTGACGAAGTCTTGAACCGTAACTTCATGAACTGTGTTTGGGTCTATGAACCCCAGCGGTAGGAGCTTGCCTCTTTTGTATTCCAGCTTCTTCATTCTGCATAATTAAATGTATAGCGTACACAAAGAATATAATGAGGATAATTGTTAGTGCAAATGAATGAGCTACAAACTTAATTACACAAATAAATCACTTACAGACAGAGTAGCAACCGATGACAGCTTTGTCGAGGGCGTCTTGATTGAATAACTGAAACAGTTCATCTAACTCAATGTTTATCTCGTCTTCCCCCCGGAAGTAATGCTCATCTCTAAGATACACCGTGAGGTAGCTTTCACTTCTTCGACAGGCTTTCAGGTACCATTCATGCAACCTTCGCATTTGAGTCCCTAGACGCGCGAGCTCGCCAGGTTTGACGAGATCTTTTTCCATATCTATACGTGTTTACCACTTGAGCCGTTGGATAGTAATCTTCGTACTCAACTGATGCTCCCTGAGCTCTAGCCGCCCGTTCGATCATCGATGCCGTCTCTGGATCATGATATGGCTCCACGATGAAGTGGGGTGCGGCCTCGAATGTCCTGCTGTCCAAGCTGGGCGACTTTTTTTGCTTCTTTGCTCGCTCTAGAGGACTGTCCAAGAGAGCGGTCATAATCAGCTCTCAGCTCAGGTCTCTTCATTCTCGTCTCGGCAAAGTGCTTCACTGTCTGCGGTCGAATAAACATCTTCTTCGGCGCAAGAAACGCCTTTTGCTCTTCAGTCTGCTCATGCGGTAACAACTCTGGAGTCTGTGCCCTCATTGGAGTTGATGATCTCTTCGGAGCTGTTAGGAGGTGCCGCGGACAGCTTCCTCTTTTGCTTAAGTGGAGGCGGCGGAGTCTCCTGACGAGGAGGAGGAAGCGGCGGAGTCTCCTGGCGAGGAGGAGGAGGAGGCGGCGGAGTATTTTCACGCGGAGCAGACTGGTCATGGATAGGGGAATCATCATCGCGCACAGGAGAATCATCACGCGGAGGAGACTCAGGTGGCGGAGGAGGCGGAGGTGGCATGCTTGTTGGATTCTCACCTGGAAACACAATGTTCTCCTTCCGCCATTGCACGGTGGTTCTACGGGCTTCTCCCAGTTCTTTGATTTCCCCATCTTCACCTGCAGGGTGCTCAAGCACCAACCCCTCATAATCTCTCATCACTTCATCCACCATCACAACAAGCAAAGTCGTCTTGGACCGAACGGCAATGGTAAGACCTTGTAGGTAAGAGGATGCCGACCGCCGCCTTGAAGGATAGGTTGAAAACTTTAACATGCAGCTCACAAGGACGGCTCTCAGTGAGATCATCCACGGGGGGGGGTAGCGAGGAGGCTCGACCACCTGGTCATCATCATCATCATTATCCACCTGCCGAGAGGAAGCCACGCTGCTTTTCCGGTGTGGTTGAGATTGCAGCGGGCGATGGCATTGAGCAATGCGGGATCTACAGCCTGCCCCCGAGCCATCCGAGATGTAAGTACTTGGGTTACCATGGTTAATTGGGCTTTCATGGTGCTCATACCCTCCTCTAAGTTAGCCAGGCGGTCTGTTTCCCTTGCCTTCCTCCTCTCATGGCTTTTATCGAGAAATCTCTTCCTTTCCGCAGGAAAGCCATACTTCCACGGAACGGAGCCTTCTGTGCCTCGTGTTCGTCCGCCGTGTTCTTTGTTCCCAAGGGCGCGTGTCAGCTCATCGTTCTCTCTTTCGGGCTGGAACAACCCCGCCTCCACGTCCGTATGTGCTCTTTCCAGGGCATCAATGGGAACCTTCATATGAGCTTTCTTATAGATGCACTTCCCTGTTTCTGGATCCAACGTTCCCCCAATCCCGTAGAACCACTCCTTGCACCGTTCGATCCAACCGTGTGTCCCTAATCTGATCCCTTTACCGGTCGGTTCCGCCTCAGCTGCTTGCCACTTAGGACGGTTAGCCCCGTATCCACCGGACCCATAATTTGGTGATATAGCTTCAACGCAGCATTTGCCTTATTTATTTCCGACCTTCTCTTAAATTCTTCTGACTCCGTGCTGTACTTCACGAATTCTTCCCAGTGAGTTTTTACCTTCTCATTGTCCGGAGTCTTCTTTATCTTGATAAGGCGGCGCAATCTTTTCTTGTGGCTCTTGAATAGTTCGGCCATCTTCTTCTTGCCAAACTCGCGGAGGGCCTGCTCCATCTTGGCCTTTTCAGCGTCACCCCCTCTTCGGGTACTATGTTGAAATGTGACATGAGCTTGTCCATAATGTTGTTTTTGGCTACATCATCGATATAAAGACCTTGACCTTCTTCCTCTCGCAGACAGCACTAGTCCCTTCGGCTTGTGCCATTCTCGAACGGTGATCGGGACGTGGTCCCTAACAAGCACTCCGCATTGAGCTATAAATGCCTTTGCACCTTTCTCCGGAGCAATCGGTTTACCATCCTTTTCGATGTGGGTGATGTCGTGCCTAACACCGTCATCCAACTTTTTGGCCGGGCCTCGCTTCCTCGACTTTACAGAAGAAGTGCTCGATCCGGAGGGCTAAAAAAGAAATAATTCATAGTCAGTACAATTTAATTAGTTAATGCATCTAGTCGATCAACAGCGGCTTAATTAGTTTATATACCTCGGTGATAACTACAGTTCGGGAGCCATTATGATGATCTTGTTCCTCACCGGCGCCACTAGGATCTTCTTCCTCAATATTCTCCGCTCCCTCACCGGAGTCATTCAAATAAGTTGCGGTGACATCGTCACCGCCATCATCCGGAATAACGTCGTCGTCGCGATCATCCGCAGTACCGTTTGCTATGAGGTTCTCCATGAAATTTTCTTCAAATTCATCTCTCGTCCATGCTTTCTACAACGACCTGCAAGCTATACATAGGAACCATCATATGATCAAATTAAGGATAATGCAGAAAACTGAAAATGGAGTTACATATGTAGTTCTTAACTAAGGATCGATAATATAGTGCTGAAAGCAGATAGCGCAGTTACATGCATACATAGATCGGGAATTTTTTCCCTGCAAACCCGTGAACGACTACATCTCCTCTATATATATGGTACAAAAAGCCAACCACATCTCCACTTTTCATATCTTACATACAGTTAAATGATTACACAAAAATAAATGGGAAATTGATTGCCATGTTGAGATACTCATTTGTGCCATGGAGCATCTTCATCATTTAATCTTCTTCGGCCTTAACCATGGAGCATCTTCATCATTTAACTTGATGCTTGGATCAATGTTCACTCGAAGGGTGGAATTTCATCAAACTTATTATAATCTTCTAACATGTCTGTCTTGTCCTCCACTCCCACGATGTTTCTTTTTCCGTAAAGAACTATGTGGCGCTTTGGCTCATCGTTTGATGTATTTGTTTCCTTATGTTTCCTTTTTCTTGGTTTGCTAGACATATCCTTCACATAGAAAACCTGGGCCACATCCTTGGCTAGGACGAATGGTTCGTCTCTATACCCAAGATTGTTGAGATCCACTCGTTGTCATTCCATACAACTTGTCTACCCGAACCCCGCCTCCTGTTTTGTTGACCCATTTGCACCTAAACAAAGGGACCTTAAAAGAAGGTCCATACTCAAGTTCCCGGATATCCTCTATGTAACCATAATATGTGTCATTTGGGCCTTCATTCATTATTGCATCAAAGCGGACACCACTCGTTTTGGTTGGTGCTCTTTTTATCTTGGGCGATCGTGTAAAATGTATTCCCATTTATCTCGTACCCTTGGAAAGTCACTACGAGTCGAAGATGGTGTCCGGGCCAGCAAGTACAGCTGATCTTCAATATCTTCGTTATTCAGGAGATGTTTTTGCAACCAACCGCCGAAAGTCGACATGTGTTCACGTCTAATCCAATCGTTCGACCGCCCGGGTTCGGGAGCGTAGAAAGTTCTTGTGCTCACCGATATACGGAGCCACCATGGTGGAACTTTGTAGAACCGTGTAGTGTGCTTGAGTCAAAGAAATCCCGTCCCTACATATCATTGATTTCCTTCCTAGCGTGCCTTTTCCACTTAGTCTCCCTTCATGCCGCGATTCAGGAACACCAATCGGCTTAAGGTCAGGAATAAAGTCAACACAGAATTCAATGACCTCCTCTGTTCCATAGCCCTTGGAGATGCTTCCTTCTGGCCTAGCACGGTTATGAACATATTTCTTCAAGACTCCCATGAACCTCTCGAATGAGAACATATTGTGTAGAAACACAGGACCGAGAATGGAAATCTCATCGACCAGGTGAACGAGGAGATGTGTCATAATATTGAAGAAGGATGGTGGGAACACCAGCTCAAATCTAACGAGACATTGGACCACATCATTCTGCAACCTCGGTAGAATTTTTGGGTTTATTACCTTCTGAGAAATTGCATTGTGGAATGCACATAGCTTCACAATGGGCAGTCGAACATTTTCCGGTAGAAGCCCCCTCAATGCAATCGTAAGCAACTGTGTCATTATCACGTGACAGTCATGAGACTTCAGGTTCTGGAATGTTTTCTTCTCCATATTTATTATTCCCTTTATATTGGAGGAGAAGCCGGACGGGACCTTGATACTCGCTAAGACATTCAAAAAATATTTCCTTCTCTCGCTTTTGTAAGAGCGTAGCTGGATAAATGACGTCCTTTAACTCTCTCATGCAGATTTTTGGGGTCTTTCCAACGTTGCTCGGTCCTCCCGTGCTTCGGTGTATCTTTTGTCTTCCCGTACACGCCCGTAAAGCCTAGCAGGTTCACGCAAAGATTCTTCGTCACGTGCACCACATCGATTGAAGAGCGGACTTCTAAGACTTTCCAATATTCTAGCTCCCAAAAAATAGATTTCTTCTTCCACATGGGCGCGTGTCCGGCAGCGTCATTCGGAACACACCGTCCGCCAGGACCCTTTCCAAATATTACATCTAGATCCTTGACCATACCAAATATATCAACACCATCACGATGGGGAGGCTTCCTCCGGTGATCAGCCTCACCGTCGTAATGCTTGCCTTTCTTTCTTACGGGATGGGTAATCCTAAGAAATCGACGATGCCCCGTGTACACGACCTTCCGACCTTGTTCCAAATAATCACCTTCGAGCTCATGTAAACAAGTGTGTGCATGCATTGTATCCCTTGTTTGACCTGTCCCGAAATGTTACCAAGAGCAGGCCAGTCATTGATGGTTACGAAAAGCATCGCTCTTAGGTCAAATTCCTCCTGCTTGTGCTCGTCCCACACACGTACACCTGCTAGGGACCACAGACTGTAGAAGTTCTTCGACTAATGGCTTCGGTACACATCAATGTCGTTCCCGGGTTGCTTCGGGCCTTGTATGAGCACTCGGCATCATAATAAACTTCCGCTTCATGCACAACCAAGGAGGAAGGTTATATATACAAAGAGTCACGAGCCGAGTGCTATGGCTGCAGCTCTGCTCTCCAAAAGGATTCATGCCATCCGTACTTAGACCAAACCTTAAGTTCCTTGCATCCTGTGCAAAGTTTGGGAACTCTCTATCGATTTTTCTCCATTGGGATCCATCGGCAGGGTGCCTCAACATCACGTCTTTCTTACGGTCTTCTTTGTGCCATCGCAACAACCTAGCGTGCTCTTTATTCCCGAACAAGCGTTTCAGCCGTGGTATTATAGGAGCATACCACATAACCTTGGCAGGAACCCTCTTCTTGGGGCGCTCGCCCTCAACATCACCCGGGTCATCTCGTCCGATCTTATACCGCAATGCAAGTGCACACCGGACATGCATCCAAATTCTCGTACTCACCGCGGTAGAGGATGCGGTCATTAATGCATGCATGTATCTTTTGCACATCTAATCCTAGAGGGCGAGACAATCTTCTTCGCTTCGTACGTACCGGCGGGAAATTCGTTACCCCTTGGAAGCTTCCTCTTAATTATTGTCGGCAACTTTCCAAATCCCGAGTCGGTGACACCGTTCTCCGCCTTCCATTGCAACAATTCCAGCGTGCTTGCCTAGCTTTTTATGGCCATCTTCGCAAGTTGGGTATAACAATTTGTTGTGATCTTCTATCATCTTGTCGAAGGCCAACCTTTCCTTTTCAGTTTCACATTCTCTCCTTGCATCAGCAATGGCCCGACCAAGATCATCATCAGCGAGGCTCATCCGGTGCCTCTTGATCTTCTACTTCATTGTCTTCATTGCCTTCTCGCGGTATCATCGTATTCAGGGAAATTGGGATAACCGTCATCATCCTCTTCCTCTTCTTCATTGTCTTCCATCATAACCCCTCTTTCTCCGTGCTTGGTCCAACAATAGTAACTGGGCATGAAACCGGATCGCAGAAGGTGGCTGTGAATGAGACTCGAGTGAGCGTAATTTACGGTATTCTTGCAGTTCACACATGGACAATACATGAAGCCACCATGTTTGTTTGCCTCCGCCACGGCCATAAAATTATCCAGGCCCGAAGTGAACTCGTCAAACCGTCGGTCAATGTACATCCATTGCCGATTCATCTGCATGATATAATTTAGCTGATCAAAATCATTACAGAACATCACGATGTATATATACACATGCATTTTATCAATTACAGATGAAAATGATAAAGTTGTTAACCTCGATGAAGAAGAAAAAATCAAGTGTCAAATCCTCTTAAGCATTTCATCAAACACCTCTTGTGCATGTGAAGAAGAGAGGAGAGCAATACACCCCTCTTGTGAAGAAAGTGAAAAAATGGTCAAGTGTGGCTCACACTTGGGCAGGGCAAGGTAATATAGGCAGATTGGGGACCTTGTCCCGGTTTGTAACACAAACCGGGTCCAGAGGGGGGGCCTTTGGACCCGGTTTGTATTACAAACCGGGACTAAAGGTTTCCCACGCCTGACACCACCTGCCGCGCCCTGCCGTGGACCATTTAGTCCCGGTTTGTATTACAAACCGGGTCCAAAGGCTACTACCGGACAAGCTCCAGCGTGTGGGGTCGTCCTGGGCAGAAACGAACCGGGACCAATGCCACCATTGGACCCGGTTTGGTTCAGCACTGGGACATTTGCTTGGGACCAAAGGCCTCTTCTCCACTAGTGAACCCAGGGCACGGTGACCAGAGCGAAAACACCGGCGGCACTTAACTGGATCCCTGCACTCGCTCGCTCTCTTGGGTAGGTGCTTCCACTGCTTTTACACTCTTTCTCATTGTAGCACGAAGGAGTATGAAGGATTGAAGGCACAACACTTGGAACTCGCAACAACTCCGACAAAGCACTAACCAATAAGCTTAAAGAAATTCGTTTAATGTGTACATTATTTAATACGGCTGGATGAGTAAGTGATTGTGTTGTACAAAGTTTGTAAAACGTTATACTCTCAGCTTCGCGAAGCAGATTACTTATGAGCAAGCAGTATAAAAAAGGTAAAGCGAAAGGCGCGGAAGGCGCCTAGGTTTCATTAGACGGAAGCAAGCAGATATAAAAACGTTATACTCGCAGCTAGGTTTGTAAGCACCAAATCAACTTTTCTAGGTTTGTAAGCAGATATAAAAACGTTCTTCTTCGCAAAAAAAAAAAAGATATAAAAACGTTATACGGCTGGATGAGTAATCTGCTTGCCTTGGCAAGCGCGCGGTAAGCCACACTTTTCTACCTAGTTAAGAGACAGAGTCACCAACAGTAGCACAACTCAGCTCGTGAAAGCAGTGGCGGCAGCAGCAGCAACGATGCAAGGGCGAGACGTGGACAGCGAAGCACAAAATTAGACCATCTCCAGTCGCGTCCCTAAACCGTTCTGAAAGGGAATTGAAGTGCGCTGGATAAAAAAAAAGTTCCCAGCCGCGTTCTCCAAGCCTCTTTTGTCTAGCGCAGCCCAATACGGTGTCCGGTGTCCCGAGCCCGTCCCCACTACACAGGGGACACTCCGGACACGCCGAACACAACGAAAAGCGAGGCGAAGAGACGCGGGCCCGACGAGTCAGCGGCATAGGAAAAACTCCGTCCCCTCTCCCGCCAAATCTCCCGCCGCGCATTTCTGCCCTCCCAACACATTTGACATCCTATCCCGCCGATTCATTTCTCCCTCCCGCCGTCGCTACTCTGTTCCTCCCGTCACCGCTACCCTCTCCCCATCCATGGCGCCGCCCCGACAGCCCCTAAAAAATGGCCAAGAAAGCGGCCAAGAAGCCACCGGGATATAAGACGAAAGGGGCGAAGGCGCCCTTCGCGAAGCCGCGAAAGGCGCCGGCTCTGAAGAAGAAGCCGGAAGGCTGGACCGATGATCAGTGGCATCAAGACTGTCTGCGCCGGAAGATGTCGACGGCGGAGCGAAAGGGACGGAGGGCGCAGCTAGAGAAGAAGGCGTTGGCGGCGCGCGGGAACCAGCACGCGCTAGCCGGGTGTATCGCTGCCACCAACGCGGGCTCATGGAGTACGTCGGCGCCGGTGTACAATCCGGGAGTGGTCTCTCCGTTGACATCCGGGTTCTACAACGACGTCCCCTCCGCCACTCCCGGGTGTGTGATGCCAAACTTGTCGCCGCACTACCAGGATACACTACCGCATGGCGGCTTCAACCCCAACGTCGTCTTCTACTCCCCGGCGTACGAGCAAGCGCCCCAGCGCGAGCCAGGACCCGGTGCGGACGGCGCCCCGTTCACTGGCCGTAGTAGGGGTCCGCTCGAATTAGACGGCGCTAGTGCTGAGGAGGAGGAGGAGGAGGAGGAGGAGGAGGAGGAGGAGGGGGAGGGGGAGGGGTGGAGGACGACGATGATGACGAGGACGAAGAGGGCGGCAGCGAAGAGGACGACGAGGGTGCCAGTGAGGATACTGATGATCTCGTGGAGGTTGACGCGGCCAGCGTGAGGAAGAAGAAGAATGCGTCGGGCACACGAGGCCCCAAGTGGACGGTTCTGGAGGATCAATGTCTCTGCGAGTTGTGGTCGACGGTGACCATGACTCCATCATCGGTGCCAACCAAAAGTACGAGAAGTATTGGGCGAGGATCAAGGCCGAGTTCGATGAGCGCAAGCTGATCAACAACGATTACAACAAAGTGACAATGAAGAGGAGCCAAAAGGCAATGTCGACGCGATGGGCCATCATCCAGGCATCGGTGAACATGTTCCATGGGTTCCATCACAAGATCGAGACCAGAGGCGACATCGGCATCGATGTCAGCGGCATGGTACAACTCTTTCTTAGATAATCTATAGCGCCTACCTTTTGTTCGACAATCTGATTGTGTTTCCTTTGGTTAGTTCGACAAGGCCATGAATATGTACCGGAGGTTCTCGGAAGGGAATAAGTCGTTCGCGCTGATGCATTGCTATAACAAGCTCAAAAAGAACCACAAATGATAGTTGATGCGCCTTTCCTTGTCGAAGGAAAAATACGCCATTGATCTAGATACGCTGCGCAGCTGGCAACATCGGCAGGGCGTCCTATCGGCAACAAGGCTGCGAAGGCCGCCTTGGCCGACGCTGCGTCGACCGAGAAGACGAAGGCGTCGATCACGCAATGCCTCGTCGAGGTCTCCTCGACTTTGCTCTCCCCCGACAAAAAGGCCGACGAAAGGTGCGCGGCGCTGCTCAAGAGGCATGAGGAGAAGATGGAGCTCAAGAAACGCAAGGACGACATGTCCCTGCTGACAGCGTCAACAGAAGGAATGTCTTCCCGAATGCGGGCGGCGCACAACTTCTTCAAAGGCCAGATCCTCGACGACATCGAAGCCAAAATGGCGGCGGCCAAGGCAGCGGCAGCAACCCCACAACCCCGGAGCAAGAGCCGGCAGACGCGTCTGCGACAACATTTGCTAGTACACCTGCGTCGGCCTCTGCATCGGCGACCGAGCATCAGTGGCGGAGCCAGAATTTTCATATTGGGTATGCAAAATTATATAATTTTTTTGCCACGACTATGTAAGATATGGAAGTTCATAATGACAAAAACGAAACTATATATAACTTTTAATTTTAACAACATCTTGAATAATTGAATCACATTGTGAAAACAAAGAGAAAAATTACCTAAACAGATATTGACGTTGGCATTGAAGCCAAAGTTATCTTCGGTTCCATTGAAGATCTACCCCACACACGTTTCAAAGAACTACACATGTTATCTTCTCCGTGTTCTTCATTTTTCAGACAAACAAATCACAAAAAAAAACTAGTTAGCATCAGCCTGTGGTCACAGTTGGAGAAAAAAGTTTGAAGCACTCTCTCCTGCACTCACGGTGTGAAACTCCGAATATTAAATCTGAAGTCTGAATTATGTTGGACTGGGACTGTGGTGGGGCACGGGCGATGCACTGATTGTGTCGCTTCTTGCCAGAACATGTACGCACCACCGTAGTCCGGCCGCCGCGATTTTGCAACTGCCGACTGCGGAAATTTCAGACCTGCCTGACCCAAATTAATGGGAATTAAAATAGGTTGGCTCACTGGAAGGCAAGCTCGTATTTTGGCCCAGGTTGAGAGGTTGGACGTAGGCAGGACTCTACAGGTCGCGTTTTCACGTGTTTTTCGAGTTTAACACATGCAAAAGAACACTACCGTACGTGTATATGTGTATAACAGCTTATATACTGATTTTTTTTACACAAAATTATTGGGTATGCATTGCATACCCATGAATTAGCCTAGCTCCGCCCCTGCCGAGCATGCACACCGGACCAATGCATTTCATCGACGGGCCTGCGTCGACTCGGGATGCGTTGTCGGCGTCGAACGTCACCCAACCCCATCCCCATCTTCTAATTTTTACGTCGGTATGTAATATGATCGCGCGCCCAGTACTTTGCGTCGCTACTCTGATCGCGACGATTTCGGCGGGAACGATCTCTTTTGAATGCAAACTATTTAAATTTCTGATTGGGGATGGCGTTTAGGGGACGCGGCTGGGGAGCGACGTCCCTTAAACGCGGCACGAACAAAACACTTTCCAAAACGCTCGATCCGGCGCCATTTAGGAGACGTGACTGGAGATGCTCTTATGAATTCAAACTACAAATACACGATGAGTAACTTAAATTAGTTCGTGGGTCTTGTTTACAAATGAAGCGCCTTTTTTCTCCACCACACGATTTGTTTCTTATACCCTCTCACGACCATATATGCACACCCAATCTCTCTTTCCATTTGTTTTGCTTTTCTTCCTTCTGCGCCTGGCAAGCGGGGCTTCACAGCTATAGGGCTGGGGCAGTTCTTCAACCAGGACCAACCAGCAGGAGAGATGCAGAGCTGGATAGAAGCGTAGTGCTGGGAGTAGAAAACCGGTCGCCACCAATTTGAGAAGCGAACTCACTGTCTTGACAAGACGAAGTACAAGACGGTACCCTCTCGCTGTCGCTCCTGCGAGCGACCCGGGAGGAACCCTAGCCGCTGCCGCCCCCCAGCACCTCCCCTCCCCCTAGCTGCCGCCGGAGGGCGTGGTCGGGCGAAGCCCGGGCGGTGGTGGCGGCGGTGGGGCTTCCTCTCCCCTCGTGCGGTGGTGGCGGCGCGGGCCACAGCAGCCGGCGGGGCGTGGCGTTGACATCAGGCGCGACGGTGTGGCCGCATGGCAGCGGTGTGGCGGCTTCGCGGTCTTCGGCGTGTGCGGTGCGGCGGCAGCGTCCCTCGGACGGGGGCGCGGCAGCAGGCGACGCGAGCTTGGCAGCCCTGCTCTCTGCGAGTGGACAGGAGCTCCTCGTGATTTGGTTTCTTGGCAGCGCTGGTAGCCATGTGGGCTCCAGGTTCAATGCCCCCAGGGCAGGGTAGGTGGTTCCAGTGACTGCGGTTCCCCCTTTTCCTTTCAGCTCTTCAGGACTCAGAGCTGCGATGCCGGGGCGGCGTCCCTGGATGGTGGGTGCGGCGTCGACCGAAAGGCGGGTGGCACTTGTTGGTGCTGGCTGGGCTTCTTTGTCGGGAGGACGGCGAGGAGTCAGCCGAAGTCTTGTCGCGGCGTACGTCTGCTTTCATTGCGTCCCCATTGTTCTGCTTCTCTACGCCTGATCTAGCTCGGATGGTTCTCGGACTTCCCGAGCTGCGTCCGCGCGAGGCGGGTGGGTGGTTTTCGAGGGAAACCCTTGGCTGGTTGTTTACCAGTCACACCAGCAACGATGACGTTCGTCGCCGTTCTCCTTGTTGAAGGGCTGGTGAGGAACTCTCCCACTCTCTTCCCATGCATCCCAGGTGAAAACCTAGGCTTTGGTAGAGCAACAACGGCGCTCCTATGTTGTGCTCCTCCTTGGAGGCGCCGCTTTGGGATTAGGGGACAGAGCGGCCAACGGGGTGGTGTCAACGACGGTGGTGCGGTTCGGGCAGGGCAAAGACGGAGTCTGGAGGCGTGCTTCAAAGGTCAAGTTTTTTGGTGCCCAACCTCTTCTTTGTGTTGCGTTTGCCGGTGGGACGACACCCTCGAGCCTGGGTGGGGAGGGAAGGGTCCCTCCTCTGGCAGCAACACGACGTGGTGGTCATTGGGCTGGTGCTTCACCCATCTGACCATGGGATTCCTCCACTCCATTGGTTGCTCGCGTCTCCTTCCGTATGCAGCTTTTCTTCGAGGCTTGGTAAGATGGTTCTTTGGTGGCGTTGCCGGATGGAGTTCAGCTCCATGTGACTATCTGCAGCTTCCTTCACCACAGCGATCTTGCAGGCGATTCCTGCCCATCTACCAAATCTGCACTGGGTTTGCAGGGGCAACGAGTTCGGCTCCATGTGACTATCTGCAGCTTCCTTCACCACAGCGATCTTGCAGGCGATTCCTGCCCATCTTCCAAATCTGCACTGGGTTTGCATGGGCAACCCAGGACCTGCTGCTGTTGTTCGGCCCTATGTGTGGCTCCCGGAGTTTGTAGTTCCTTTAGGGCTTCATCTTTCTTTTAACCTTGCTCAAGTTTGAGTTGTATGCACCTTTGTATCTTAGCCGGTTGAGGGTTTTATTAATGTAAAGTGGGGCTCTTGAAGCCTTTTATCTAAAGGAAACTGCTGGGCGTCTCCCGGGGGATCTGATTCCCCAGCCCCCGGGTCCCCAGCAGGGTTAGATTTACATGTAGCAAAAAACATCTCCCGGCAGCAAAAAATTCACACCCGGCAGCAAATAACTGAAGCAAAAAACGGTTCGTTCAGAAAAGAAAATAAAAAGGTTGGGCTCACCGGAGACCACGTAGCAATTATTACGCAGACGTAGCAAAACCGTAAATAAATTGTAGCAAAAAAATTTATTCATATGCTGCAAATCCTCTAATACATCAACGGAGACATCGCATGCAGCCGGCAGCAACACCGTCCGAGGTTGCAGCAACTCCGTCCGTCCAGGACAGCAATGCCACAAGCTGTAGTAGCAACGCCCTATGCCTATGGTAGCAAAAATCCACCCTCCGCCGGCAGCAATACCGGACACCTTAAATAGCAAAACCGACCTCCGCAGGTAGCAACACCGCATACCTAAGGCAGCAAAACTCCTAACGAAGCAGAGGAGCGCGAGAACGGCCGCGACGGCTGGCCTAGCGGAGAAGGACGCCTGGCCGGAGATGGCCGAGCCATGGCGGCGCATCGTTGATGTGTAGGCATGGCGGTGGGGGTAGCACCTGGGAGCGACTGTAGGGTGCGAGGTGCAAAATCGCGGCAGCGGGCCGGCGCCGGTCGATGTAGGTGTAGCCTATGGCGGCAACGGCCTCTCCGGCGGTGCGCGGCAGGAGGTGCTGGTGAGGTCGAGGCGGTGCGGCGCCATTGACTATTGCGGTTGGAGGCAGAGCCTCTCCGGTGGAATCCGTCCGAGCGGTGCACAGAAAGGAGATGTTGGTGATGTCGGGAGTGTGTGTGTCTGGAGAGGGGGCGCCGCTGACCATGGCGGCTGGAGCGAAGGCCTCGCCGGTGGAAGCTCCGTCGATTTCCTCTCGTTTCATGTCGCCTCGTGAGGAGATGTGCTAGAGAAAGAGGATAACGATGGGGGGAATAAGGAGTGGGACCAGACGCATGTGGCCGTTTTTTACTCCACTCAATGGGACAAGCGTCAGGCTACCAAGGCGGAGGACGGGAGGACGCCGATCCCCCGGGGGAATTAGATCGTTTTCCAAAAAAATTGGAGAAGCAGAAGGTGAGGCAGAAGTGCAACCGAACGGGGGGTCAAAATTTCTCTACTTCTGTTAATCAAGAACTGCACTGCCTCCATTAACACAAGTACACTGATGTAGAGGTACACTGATATAGAGAGAGAAACAAAGGAAGAAAGAAGAACGAAACAGAGGAATAGAGCGGCCCTGGAGGAGGGGCCTTCAGGGAGGAAGCTCCACATTGGCCGGGCGAGGCCGTGGAGGGGCCTTCAGGGGGAAGCTCCACATCGGCCGGGCGAGCTCGCCCAAGCCATGCCGAACAGTGGCGGATGGTTGGCAGGCCCATTAGGAGCAGGAACACAAGGTGGGCGGCGGTTCTCAGGGACACGCGGCCTGCGGTCAAAAGGGGACAGACCGTATCTCACCAGAGTCCAGCACTATGGAGCCCAATGCCGGTGGTTGTCCCCTAGCCGAGCTTGGCTAGAGGAGGAAGGGGCGCAGTGCGCCGCTGGAGGGAGCAGCACCTAGAACCTGCACAGCAAGGGCAAGAAGGAATGGTCAGCCTCCACCTCTGGTGCGGCCAGGCCTGCAGGGAGGGGCTTGCTAGCAGTAGCACCTAGCCCGCAGCCCCTCTGGTCAGGGTCGAGACTCGAGCGTATGCACAAGTACACTACCTTTTTTAGGCCTGATTGGTCAGACACGGGCCACACTAACCCACGGCACTAGCACGCAAGTTAGACGGCCGAGTGCAGTGGCCACTCCTTACCAGCAAGCCACAGGCTCGTTCTCATAAGTACACAATTCGATGTTCAATGAAACACACAAGTTGGTTCATTCTCCCTCGATCTATTTCGATTAGAATAGAAATTAACCACATAACCAGGATATATCTGAATTGAAGCATATCCAATTTTTTATTCATCACAAATCAAATGGACGGGTAGACTTTGGACACAGGTATACTCAGCCCCTTCAGCTAACAGCTATATACGGACAGCTGTTGGGTTTGACTGCAAGGCACACACTTCCTTAATTAAGCTAGCTATGTATCCAACGGCATGAAAGCTCTGAGCCTCTTAGGTCCTATTTATTTGAGATTATTGCACTTCTGAACAGATATTGTTGTTGCTTTGTCAATTTGCATCAGGTATTGAAAAAACAATCGCTTTGCACAAGTGAGGCCACATCTAATTTAGGACTTTGCACTGGTTAAAAAGAAAACCAACCTGGAAACGTAACTGCCACAGGGAAAGGTAACTGCCACAGGGAAAGGAACGTAGCCAGCAACGCTGAGGGTGGTCACAAACATAGGTAGCGGCAGCAAACAAAGCTACCAAGGAGAGAAAGGGGAAAGAGCTACAGAGCGACCAGGAAATAGCAAGGCTGCCACTTGGTTCTAGGATGTGTGGTGCTGACAAGGCAGCCTCTCTGGACACTGTCTAATGGGCCAGGGAAATAAATGGTTTGGTTTCCTCCTACCTCGAGTGGCCCCACTAGTGCAAAGAGATCGGTTTTTCAATACATGGTGCAAAGTGAAGGTGCAACGACAATACCTGGATTCCGGAGTTCAATAAACTATTCATTTGGGAGGTTCTCACAAGTTTCCTTCGTGAGCTCTCCCTTTCTCTTGTTATCAATATTCCTTGTTCTCGTCAAGCATCCAACGAAGAAACCACCTACTGTTGCAGCACCAATCATCCACGTCTTTCGCATTTCCTTCTGCACAAACTCCTTACGAGCATTCGAACAGCTAGAAAGATACCATAATTAGTGTTCCTCGCCAAAAAAACAATTGCACAAGAAAAAAAAGATATGTATACCATTCAACAATGCGCTCAAGAAGATCGGTTCCCACTGAGGAAACATCTGTTGCTCGAACCAACTCACATAGTGCATCAAGCTATACAAAGGGCAAATGAAATAGTTTAATCAACAGGAAAGCATAAAATCTTGTAGACACATGTAATGGTCAAGCAAGGTCTAGCAATAGTAACCAGTGTCTTTTGCTTGACCTTATCCATTTATAAATAATTAAGAATCCGTAATAAAATATTAAAGAAACTTAGAAGTCGTGTTGGTTCAGTGCGGAACCTACATAATAAGCTAGTTAATGCCAGTAACCCAAAGTATATGGTGTCAAAAATAATTTGAGTCTTTATCACTAGAATCGACACTCGCCTCCGCCAAAATCAAAGGTATTTTGTGAACTCATTAGTAATTTGGTTGTTAACAAAATAGCTCAGGACTTACTGCAATAAAGCTTAAGTGTCAGTCGAGAATAACTATTTTCCCAATACCCTGCTTGCTTAATCCATGTGATGTAGAACTCTGTGGTTTCATGTGGCTCAACAATCTAAGCAATAAAATTTGTTCCACATTGGCTTAGACTATTCAGAGTATGTTCTTAAGACGATGACAATGGTACAATCCTAATTAAGATTTCGTCCGCTGCTCAGAGCTATACTATTTGGATAAGAGTAGGATATGGCTCAACAATGTTGTTTTTGCAGCTCAGGGCCAAGACTCACAATGGAAAGCAGTAGAGAATCTACCAGGGTAGGCTTCGTGAGGCTCCAGCTACCTACATTTTCGCCAGAACATGCCCACCTAGCTAGGTTGCCTCTTGCCCAGCCAGCAGCGACGCAATTAGAGATGTGTTTTGTAACTTTTCTTTCCATGCAGAAGAGGAAGATTAAGTGCCTTGCACGGGACGTAACCATGGGCTATAAATCAAGTAGAGAGATAAGTAACTTAAGCCTGGTGATCCAGATCCACTTTTATTGTCCCAACGGAGGAGCAAATTATCACAAGGATGCTCACTTCTGTTGTTCTCTTCTTTTTCTAAAGCATGTCACGAGTCCTTTCTTCTGATCTATTGCAACTAGCAGTCGATCTGCTACTTTAATATGTCTGTTTATTTAATTTATGTGCACAGTACTTCGTAACAATAACTAAACATTCAGTATATAACATCAATGCTTTTGCTTAATTGAGGTCCGATTCATCTTTTCTCATCTGGATATGCACAGGTCGTTGACTCACTTGAGGTTGGCTTATCATATGATACAATTGCATATTTTGAAATGTATTTGTACCAATTTATATCAAATCACACAAATTCGATTATATGTCAGATTTGGGCATGCTAATCTAGTTTGAGCCCCCCTTCATTTGCATTCTAGATTCGCTACTGACCGAAGCAAAACTTGGAGCAATGTTGATGCTTGGTATATATGACTGCATTTGCCTACAATATGACCATAGATAGAATCTCCGACAATTGATGTCGCTTCTGTCAGCAGCTATTTGGCAATTCAGATCAACAGAAAATAAGGGAGTATCAAAAGGTTGAAGTCCGTAATGAAGTTTACCGAAATAAAATACTCGTCAAACTAAGTAATTAGTATGGCATATCATGCGCTAAAACAAATTAACTCCGCAAACGAACTGGGACGCTAAAATCTAGCCGGGAACAAGATTAGGGAATCAAGATTTTGTAGACTAACAAAAAAGAAACGAGCACCTTGCGGCAGATCCGGAAACAGACAAGGAGCGAGAATGGAAAATTACCTCCTCTAGCGAAGACCTGGCTCGAGCAGAGGCATGCAATAGGCTACGGGGATGCGAAGCCGAGAGCGCGACGGCCAATCTTTCTGCCGCGCTCGGTACCGCACGGCGGAAGGCGGACCCGCGCAGCAGCATACAGGTCATCCCTCTAGATCTAGACTGGTCGTCGCGCCTCTCCTCCTCTTCCTCTCTCGCTTCAAGCTTAGGGTTTCACGCATCGGCGGCGCCGTTGGTTCCAGAACAGCCGTATGGCATTTCTCTCTCTTTTTTCTTTTTAGGGAAAAAGGATGGCAACCTTTTCCCTTTTACCTCCTAAATAAAGAGCGAGTGCGGCAGATCCGGGCAATCTTGACCATCTAAGAGCATCTCCAGTCGCGTCCACGGCCGTCCACAGCGATTTGGGGCGCGCGACAAAAAAGCGTTCCGGCCGCGTCCCCAAAGCCCTTTTGTCCGGCGCGGCCCGATACGGTGTCCGGCGCCCGAGCCCGTCCCCGTCCCACGGGGACGCTCCGGGGACGCCGGACACAACGAGCGAGGCGGGGGTGGCGGGGCCGACGCGTCGGCGGCACGCGTTAATTTTAACCTAGCCGTCGCCTACCTCGCGACGGAAGTTGTTCGCGCGCGGTGACACACGGCGGCATCTTTGCCTTAATGGCGACGGAGGGCGGGCGAGACGTCTCGTCGGTCTGCGCGGCCTCCACGCGTCGCCGGCGTTCGCACGCCACCGCCCGTTCCCGCGCGATCTTCCCGCCTCTTCTCGTCCGTTCCCGCGCTTTCTTCCCGACGCCGGCGTCTATAAAAGGTCTCCCGGCTCATCAATGGTAGCCGCCACACCCCGCCGGCAACAAACACGGCCCTCGTCGCTCCACGGCCGTCTCCTCCATCACCGGTGGCAATGGCGAACCGCCCCGGCGATGGCCACTTCCCTCCACCGCCGTCTCCTCCATTGACGAGCCGGCTGCGGCGTGCGGCACTCGAGGAGGCACTCGAGGAGGAGGCCCGCCGGCGGCGTGAGGCGCGAGCGGGCGGCGGATCTTGCGGCGTTCTCCGCCCTCGCCTCCGCCGGCCGAGGAGGCCGCGGCGGCGGCGGCGTGGCGAGAGCGACGGTGCGACACCGTTGCGACGTTCGACGCCTCGACGGGACAAGAGGCGCGGCGGCGCCGGTGCCGGGAGGAGATGGAGCGGCGATGGGGCGGCGAGCGCCGGCGCCGGCGCGATGAGCGGCGGCGCCGTTCCGTGAACGGCGTGACTCGATCGAGCGCCGGCGGCGTGAGTCGATCGAGCTCCGGCAGCGGCGACGGCGGAGGAGCGTCGGCGGCGGGAGTCGGCGCTTACGGCGCTATGGGGGAGGCGGGCGGAGCGGTTGGCGGCGGCCGACGCGTATGCGGCGGCGATGATGGAGGCGCCAACGGATGTGGAGGAGGAGGCGCCAATGGAGGAGGAGGCCGAGGCGGAGGAGACCGAGGTGGAGGACGACGACGACGACGACGACGAGTTCGGCCGGTCCGGCGACGACGCCCGCACCCGGACGAGACGGCCGATCGGCAACGCGCCCTCGTCGAGTCCTTCGAGTCGGAGAAGAAGCTCCGGGACGACGCCCGTGCCCGCGAAGAGGCGGAGATTCGTCGCGCCATCGAGCTCTCCCTCCCGCCGGCCCAGCGAGGGAGGGCGGAGGAGGACTATCGGCGGGAGCGGCACCGTCCGGCCACCGCCGAACGCAAGGAGAGGAGGCGCGCGCGAGGAGGAGCTGCGGCGTAGGGGAGGCGACGACGGGCGGGGCCGTCGAACGCGCCGCCGGGCGGTCGATAGCCTAGGTTTAGATGAAATCTAGCCGTTTTCATTCAAACTTTGTAATATATAATCAAAATTGAATGAAAACCTTTATTTTCCTGCACAAATATTCATTTGGGGGCGGCGTTTGGGGGACGCGGCTGGGGAGCGACGTCCCCCAAACGCGGCACGAGCAAAACACGTCCCCCAAACGCTCAATCCGGCGCGGTTTGGGGGACGGTTTGGGGGACGCGACTGGAGATCCAAATCAGCAGTTTAGATTAGCGCTAAAAGAGTTGTATACACTAGAGATACTACAACTTGTTCTCAACGTGTAAATTAGTACTCCCTCCGATCCGGAAAATGTGTCGAGCGGTCAATACAAATATCGTTTAACAATTAAACCCTTGTAAAATCAGAAAAACTGGATCCCCTGCTCGCTATCCAGGTAGATGCGGCGGTGGCGGCGATCTGACGGGGAGAGCGGCAGCCGTCGTACTGGGGGAGGAGGGGACAACCAGATCTGGCGTAGCGCCAGCGAAGCCCAGCCGAAGTCGTTTCGCAGAGCCTCGTCGTCCTCGACGCGTTGCAAGAAGCTTAGCCGCCAGGGATTCGTCATGGATGAACTAAGGCGCGGGGAAGGAGGGTCTAGCGGTAGGGAGGACTTCCGGCGACGATGGGGGGCTTGGGCGGCCAGCGAGGATGGTCAGAGGCGGAGCGTGTCGGCGGGATTGGCTCGGGATCCAGTATGGTTCATGTGTGCGGCAGAGAAGTAAGAATGGGGAACGGGGAGACGAGTCTGTTTCCGAATCTGTCGCAAGGTTTACTCACGTGTGTCTCCTCAATTCTTTTTTTTCTTTTTTCCGTGAGAGTTGCCCGCGGGCTGAGGAGAAAACAAATGTAAGGTTGTTTTTGTAAGATAGCTCATCTGACGCTTTTTTTGAATCAGAGGGAGTACCATAACTTGAAAATTGTGAACCGTGGTACTACAACTCGCACTGAAGGAGCAAATAGGTCCAAATGCAAT
>NC_061509.1:5131997-5177299 GCF_022539505.1 Lolium rigidum | reverse complement strand
GGATTTCTGAAACCAAAAACAGCTAGTAAAATGTGAACCGTGCACTTCGGCATCTTGTTAATAGGTTAGTTCCGTAAAATGCACGAATATGACATAAAGTGTGCATAAAACATGTAGATAACATCAATAATGTGGCATGGAACACAAGAAATTATCGATACGTTGGAGACGTATCGCATCCCTAAGCTTAGTTCTCGCTCGTCCCGAGCAGGTAAAACGATAACAAAGATAATTTCCGGAGTGACATGCCATCATAAACTTGATCATACTATTTGTAAAGCATATGTAGTGAATGCAGCGATCAAAACAATGTATATGACATGGGTAAACAACTGAATCATAAAGCAAAGACTTTTCATGAATAGCACTTCAAGACAAGCATCAATAAGTCTTGCATAAGAGTTAACTCATAAAGTAATAATTCAAAGTAAAGGTATTGAAGCAACACAAAAGAAGATTAAGTTTCAGCGGTTGCTTTCAACTTATAACATGTATATCTCATGGATATTGTCAACATAGAGTAATATAATAAGTGCAATAAGCAAGTATGTAGGAATCAATGCACAGTTCACACAAGTGTTTGCTTCTTGAGGTGGAGAGAAATAGGTGAACTGACTCAACAATGAATGTAAAAGAATGGTCCTCGATAGAGGAAAAGCATCGATTGCTATATTTGTGCTAGAGCTTTGATTTTGAAAACATGAAACAATTTTGTCAACGGTAGTAATAAAGCATATGCATCATGTAAATTATATCTTATAAGTTGCAAGCCTCATGCATAGTGTACCAATAGTGCCCGCACCTTGTCCTAATTAGCTTGGACTACCCGGATTATCACCGCAATACATATGCTTTAACCAAGTTTCACAAAGGGGTACCTCTATGCCG
Source organism: Lolium rigidum (assembly GCF_022539505.1). Taxonomy (NCBI): domain Eukaryota; kingdom Viridiplantae; phylum Streptophyta; class Magnoliopsida; order Poales; family Poaceae; genus Lolium; species Lolium rigidum. Next base: position 5,176,411 of record NC_061509.1, on the reverse strand, counting down.
CTCCGTACAAAGGTCTAAGGAGAAAGCTCGCATTTGGATTTCTCGCTTTTGATTATTCTCAACTTAGACATCCATACCGGGACAACATAGACAACAGATAATGGACTCCTCTTTTAATGCTTAAGCATTTGACAACAATTAATTCTTTTCTCATTAGAGATTTGAGGATATTTGTCCAAAACTGAAACTTCCACCATGAATCATGGCTTTAGTTAGCGGCCCAATGTTCTTCTCTCACAATATGCATGCTCAAACCATTCAACTCGATGTAGATCGCCCTTACTTCGGACAAGACGAACATGCATAGCAACTCACATGAAATTCAACAATGAGTTGATGGCGTTCCCCAGTAAACATGGTTATCGCACAACAAGCAACTTAATAAGAGATAAAGTGCATAATTACATATTCAATACCACAATAGTTTTTAAGCTATTTGTCCCATGAGCTATATATTGCAAAGGTGAATGATGGAATTTTAAAGGTAGCACTCAAGCAATTTACTTTGGAATGGCGGAAAAATACCATGTAGTATAGGTAGGTATGGTGGACACAAATGGCATAGTGGTTGGCTCAAGTATTTTGGATGCATGAGAAGTATTCCCTCTCGATACAAGGTTTAGGCTAGCAAGGCTTATTTGAAACAAACACAAGGATGAACTGGTGCAGCAAAACTCACATAAAAGATATATTGAAAACATTATAAGACTCTACACCGTCTTCCTTGTTGTTCAAACTCAATACTAGAAATTATCTAGACCTTAGAGAAACCAAATATGCAAACCAAATTTTAGCATGCTCTATGTATTCTTCACTAATAGGTGCAAAGTATATGATGCAAGAGCTTAAACATGAGCACAACAATTGCCAAGTATCACATTACCCAAGACATTATAGCAATTACTACATGTATCATTTTCCAATTCCAACCATATAACAATTTAACGAAGAGGAAACTTCGCCATGAATATTATGAGCTAAAAACACATGTGTTCATACGAACCAGCGGAGCGTGTCTCTCTCCCACACAAGCATGATGTAATCCAATTTATTCAAACACAAACAAAAACAAAAGCAAACAAACAAACGCTCCAAGAAAAAGCACATAAGATGTGATGGAATAAAAATATAGTTTCAGGGGAGGAACCCGATAATGTTGTCGATGAAGAAGGGGATGCCTTGGGCATCCCCAAGCTTAGACGCTTGAGTCTTCTTGATATATGCAGGGGTGAACCACCGGGTGCATCCCCAAGCTTAGAGCTTTCACTCTCCTTGATCATGGTATATCATCCTCCTCTCTTGACCCTTGAAAACTTCCTCCACACCAAACTCGAAACAACTCATTAGAGGGTTAGTGGACAATAAAAATTAACATGTTCAGAGGTGACACAATCATTCTTAACACTTATGGACATTGCATAAAGCTACTGGACATTAATGGATCAAAGAAATTCATCCAACATAGCAAAAGAGGCAATGGAAATAAAAGGCAGAATCTGTCAAAACAGAACAGTCCGTAAAGATGGATTTTATTAGGCCACCAGACTTGCTCAAACGAAAATGCTCAAATTGAATGAAAGTTGCGTACATATCTGAGGATCACTCACGTAAATTGGCATAATTTTCTGAGTTACCTACAGAGAATTAGACCCAGATTCGTGACAGCAAAGAAATCTGTTTCGCGCAGTAATCCAAATCTAGTACTTACTTTACTATCAAAGACTTTACTTGGCACAACAAAACACAAAACTAAGATAAGGAGAGGTTGCTACAGTAGTAAACAACTTCCAAGACACAAATATAAAACAAAGTACTGTAGCAAAATAACACATGGGTTATCTCCCAAGAAGTTCTTTTCTTTATAGCCATTAAGATGGGCTCAGCGAGTTTTAATGATGCACTCGCAAGAGATAGTATGTGAAGCAAAAGAGAGCATCAAGAGGCAAATTCAAAACACATTTAAGTCTAACATGCTTCCTATGCATAGGAATCTTGTAAATAAACAAGTTCATGAAGAGCAAAGTAACAAGCATAGGAAGATAAAACAAGTATAGCTTCAAAAATTTCAGCACATAGAGAGGTGTTTTAGTAACATGAAAATTTCCACAACCATATTTTCCTCTCTCATAATAACTTTCGGTAGCATCATGAGCAAACTCAACAATATAACTATCACATAAAGCGTTCTTATCATGAGTCTCATGCATAAAATTATTACTCTCCACATAGGCATAATCAATTTTATTAGTTGTAGTGGGAGCAAATTCAACAAAGTAGCTATCATTATTATTCTCATCAAGTGTAGGAGGCATATTGTAATCATAATCAAATTCACTCTCCATAGTAGGTGGCGCCAAAAGACCACTATCATTATCATCATCAGAAATAGGAGGCAAAGTATCATCAAAGAAAATTTTCTCCTCAATGCTTGGGGGACTAAAAATATCATGAAAACCAGCTTCCCCAAGCTTAGAACTTTCTATATTATTGTCAACAATGGTGTTCAAAGCGTTCATACTAATATTACTACCAACATGCAAACAAGATTTCATAGGTTTTTTAATTTTCGCATCAAACAATCCATGTTTTAAATCAGGAAATAGAATAAGAAGCTCACTCTTGTACATTATGCCAAACTAGTGTAAACAAGAAACAACAAGATGCAATTGCAGAGTCTAAAGGAAATAGCTTCGAGCACACACACGACGGCAACAGAAAATTACTTTACCTGGGACCGGAGTATGAGTGCCTTTTACCTTTCCTCCCCGGCAACGGCGCCAGAAAAGTGCTTGATGTCTACGGGAGCTTCTATTCTTGTAGACAGTGTTGGGCCTCCAAGAGCAGAGGTTTGTAGAACAGCAGCAAGTTTCCCTTAAGTGGATACCCAAGGTTTATCGAACTCAGGGAGGAAGAGGTCAAAGATATCCCTCTCATGCAACCCCGCAACCACAAAGCAAGAAGTCTCTTGTGTCCCCAACACACCTAATAGGTGCACTAGTTCGGCGAAGAGATAGTGAAATACAGGTGGTATGAATATATATGAGCAGTAGCAACGGTGCCGTAAAAGTGCTTGGCGCGTAGTTGATGGTGGTGGTATTGCAGCAGTAGTAACGCAGTAAAACAGTAAACAAGCAGTAGTAACTCAGCAGTTTTTAGGAACAAGGCCTAGGGATTACACTTTCACTAGTGGACACTCTCAACATTGATCACATAACAGAATAGATAAATGCATACTCTACACTTTTGTTGGATGATGAACACATTGCGTAGGATTACACGAACCCTCAATGCCGGAGTTAACAAGCTCCACAATAATGCTCATATTTTAGTAACCTTTAGTGTAAGATAGATCAACGTAGACTAAACCAAGTACTAGCATAGCATGCACACTCGTCACCTTCATGCATATGTAGGAGGAATAGATCACATCAATATTATCATAGCAATAGTTAACTTCTCAATCTACAAGAGATCATGATCATAGCATAAACCAAGTACTAACACGGTGCACACACTGTCACCTTTGCACACGTGCAGGAGGAATAAAACTACTTTAATAACACATCACTAGAGTAGCACATAGATAAATTGTGATACAAACACATTGCAATCATAAAGAGATATAAATAAGCACCTCACTATGCCATTCAACAAGTGAATAAGTATTCTCGTGAAATCTAGCCTAAGAGACCCACACGGTGCACACACTCGTCACCTTTACACACGTGGGACGAGGAGTCTCCTGGAGATCACATAAGTAAAACTCACTTGACTAGCATAATGACATCTAGATTACAAGCATCATCATATGAATCTCAATCATGTAAGGCAGCTCATGAGATTATTGTATTGAAACACATAGGAGAGAGGTGAACCACATAGCTACCGGTACAGCCCCGAGCCTCGATGGAGAACTACTCCCTCCTCATGGGAGCAAGCAGACGGTGATGAAGATGGCGGTGGAGATGGCAGCGGTGTCGATGGAGAAGCCTTCCGGGGGCACTTCCCCGCTCCGGCAGGTGCCGGAACGAGATCCTGTCCCCCGCATCTTGGCTTCGCGATGGCGGCGGCTCCGGCAGGTTTCTCGTGGGTTTCGTCGAACGCGATAGGGTTTTCTCGATCCAGGGGCTTCTTATAGGCGAAGAGGCGGCGCAGGAAGGTCGAAGGGGGCCCACACCCTAGGGGGCGCCCCCTTGGCCGCGCCGGGGTGTGGTGTGGGGCCCCTGTGGCTCCCCTCCGATCCTTCCCGGTGTTCTGGATGCTTCCGATGAAAATAGGAACTTTGGCGTTGATTTCGTCCGATTCCGAGAATATTTCGTTACTAGGATTTCTGAAACCAAAAACAGCAGAAAACAGGAACTGGCACTTCGGCATCTTGTTAATAGGTTAGTTCCAGAAAATGCACGAATATGACATAAAGTGTGCATAAAACATGTAGATAACATCAATAATGTGGCATGGAACACAAGAAATTATCGATACGTTGGAGACGTATCACACCCACGAGGTTTAGATTGGACGTTTACATCATATGTTCGATTAACTAACTTCATCAAAACAAGAGAGAGATTCAGTGCTAGTTTATGAGATGTGCAGCTGTGCAGATACATATAAGAATGTGTTTGGAAATAGACTCATAAATTTTGAGAAATACGAAGTCGACTTGCAGAAAAAACAGCAGTTTAGCACGTGCGTACATTACACCAGTTTACTTCTGAAAATGCTCTTTTATTTGTTGTTTCTTTTCTATAAGAACTAAGATGATGATTAATGTACCATGTTGTGGTGACCCTGCATACCACTGCATGTTGTAGTATGCCAGTCGTTGATATAACATTCACGAAGTACCAATCGTAAATATTACATCCCTCAGAGTAGTACAACAAAACATAGCAGGTCCATAACTCATTCATTTATTATTACAAGCAACATGTACATATCATCTCCGAGCTCCTCTTGGGTCCTAAGAGGGATACTCCTGGGTTCGAGGTGAACCCGACTTCACTTACAATATAAGAGTCTTACTAAGTTATACATTTTATTCTCCTCGAGCAGTTAAGTACTAAGAGTTCGTACTGCTCGGATACTGCTACTACTTGGTAGGTCTACACGTGCTCTCCTCCGGAACCCTCCCCGGTTCCGTAGACTATGAGGTAGTCTACACCTTCAACACCTCCAGAGAGGTCTGGTTCTTCATAGTCGATGACTTCGGCTCCTTCAGGGTTGTCGTTGTCCTCCTCCAGATGATTCAGACAATCTAAACATGGGATTTAAGAGTGGTATGAGTACGAGCGTACTCAACAAGTTCACTATAGAAAAGAGGTGTTTAATGCACTAGCTACGATATTAGACCAGAAAGTCTAATATCAATGCAGGTTTTGATAAACATTTCTTCAAGAGGTTGCTTTTATTTCAAAGAACTATGTCCGTCAGCCTTCACCGGTTTACTAGAACTTCATGGAGTTCCTTTCCGGCAGCGTGTCATAGCTCCAAATCCCGGAACAGGGAGTGACAGGTCATGATTCATTACACTCTGCAGAGGTGTGTTGCTTTACCCATAAGAGATCTTAACCTTGGTGCCAACCGGGCAGCTTTCCCGTCCACACTTCCTTTGGTGTGAGGCCCGGTATAAGGTCATAGCCAATCATATTCCTCCGCTACCTCGCACACCCACCCTTTGTTGCAAACCCCGACCCTGGGTCCTCGCCGGTCCTCTTACACCAATTAAGGATGGACCCCGACCACGACGACAGTCTGGGATCGAACCAAACTCCTTCGCCGGTAGCTGCAACCCATCATAGACCACATTACCGTGGGGACTTAGAGTGGGATCCCCACCCTCAAGTTGTTCCGCTAGCCTTAACTGCTACGATATGCACAGCATAACCGTGGGGAATTAGAGTGGGATCCCCACCCTCAAGTTGCTCCGCAAGATACAACCGCTACGGTAAGCGCATCCGTTGATGTACAAGAGGTGGAAATACGATTGACTAGTCCGTCCCATTCCAGATCTTATGGTTAACATGAGTTTTACGACACAAGAATCACTGGACGACATTTGTTGTTTAATCCTAGATGGATATAAACCCTTGCAATGGAACCTCCACCATATCAACACAATCCATGGTTCCATTGCCCACCACTTAGTCATATTCATAGTTATGAAAATAGTGGTTTTGCTTTTTATGCAATAGTGATAAACATAGTACTTTGCAAGTAATTTGGTAAAAATACTCAAATGACATGAGCAAGCGATGAACTTGCCTGAACACTGCAAAGTGTTGCAGTTTGATGGTGTGGACTAACCCTTGTCCTATGTTGCTGAAAAATAGCATCATTGTCTGATAAGGGCAATGGTTAAAGAAGCAATTATGCATGATTCAGCTTTTAGGGTTGTTCCCCCCTCCCGGTGTTTTTATCATTTCATGTGAGAGGTTAATACTAAGAATGATTTAGGGATACTCTGTTTATGGTAAAATACAACCTTGAAATGTTGTCAAGGTGTTTTTAGAGTCCAAAAGCATTAATGGACTTATTTTTATTATTGAAAATATAATGTGTGATTTAAATGATTATTTTAATCAAATTTGGACTTAATCTTGTTTGTCTCCAAAAATTCCATTTCATATTTTATTATGATAGAGATATTTATTCTGAGCGGTTTTCATATTTTAATTATTTTTTTAGAGCTAATTAACATTTTCTTTGCATTTTCAAAGTTTCTGCTTTAATTGGAATTATGAAATACCAAAAATGCCCCTGGGCCCACCTGTCAGGGCGGCCCAGTGGGTTAACTCTAACCCGAGCCGCACGTTGGCTCGGTCGGATGCACCCGTCCCCTTCCCTTCTCTTCCTCGCGAACCCTAGCCCCTTGCTCTCTCGCGACTCCCGCGTCGCCGGCGCCTTCGCCGATTTGTTCCGGCCAACTCCGGTCGTCGCCGCCGGCAAGATGTGGTGCATCTGAACTGCCGTTCGATGGCGCTTCAGATCCACCGCGCCGATCTGTGTTTCGCCGCCTCCTCGACTCGTCCCCATCGCCTCTGCACGCCTGCCGTGGTGTGCCGCGGCGATTTCGTCGCCGCCGACGCTCCTGGCGCCGTGTCGCGGCGGTGTGCCTCGCCGTGGTTGCTGGTTGCTGCGGCGCTGCCGTGGCCTGGCTTGGCCTGGCGCTGCCGTGCCCCCGGAGTGTGCCGCCGTGGCCGCCATGGCCGCGCTCTTCACCTCGTGTCACCTGTAAGTGCTCCGTCGCCTCCCTTTTCTCTCCCAGTGCTTCTCCTTCCGGTGCTTGCTCAAGCCATGGCTGCTCCTCCTCGTGGAGATGCTTGACGTGCCGATGTGCTGCTGCTGCGCCTTGCTAGCTTGCGCGTGTGTTGCTGTGCTGCTATGCTGATGTGCATCTGCCATGGATCCCCGCTGCTGTGCTGCCCTACTCTGCCTAGTTGCTATGCTTAATTATTGCTATCTTTGTTGTGCATGGTTCTGTGCAATGTTCCTAAGCCATGTGCTTGCTTAAGCTTGCATTTCTTGCTTGAATCTTTCCCTGTGCCTGTGTTCTTGTTACTACTCTTGCTAGACACTCAAGTGTATTCAATTATCTTGCCTTGGCTTGATGACTGTGTGTAATTCTTGCAATTTTGCAAGAACCAGTGCCCTGGTGAGTGGTGTGTAGGGCTGTGAATCTTGGAAATGCTCAATTGAGCCTATCTGTTGCATTAACAGCTCCATCCCATGATGGAGTGCTTCTGGATACAATTATAATGCTTTATTCACTTATATGTGATGCAATTGATCAATTGTATGGTTAATTTAATTATCTGTCCATGTGTTAATACTCGGAATGGTTCCTAGCATGCTGTAGCAGGCTCTAGCAAGCTTCTGGTGTTCATATGATCACCAGTTCTTGTAAAAGCTGCTCTTTGGTGTATGTGCCTCACTGTTGCTCACTCTGTGTTGTGTGCATCACACAGGCTTGTCCTGGTGTGTGATGGTGCTTGCTTAAGCATCAATTGATGCTTCCAATGATCCATTGGATCATCTGCAAGGCTCTGGTGCTGTTATCACCAGAATTTGACCGGATCAGAGGTGGGCCGCGATTACAGATGGGCTTGAAGAATATATATGGAAGAAATACATGAATCGGCCTTGTATACAAAATTTGGGCTAGTTTGCCCGTGTATCTGTAACATAGTAGGATACGTGTCGGTTAGATAGAGTTTGGCTCGTGCACGGTTGGGATTATTCCCACGTTAGAAAGTCTACGGACTATAAATATGTATCTAGGGTTTATGAAATAAACAACAACCACGTTCACCACAAACCAATCTAGGCGCATCGCCAACTCCCTTGTCTCGAGGGTTTCTTCCGGGTAAGCATCATGCTGCCTAGATCGCATCTTGCGATCTAGGCAATGACACGTTATTCGCTATTCATGCGTTGCTCGTGCTTGAAGCCTTGTTGATGGCGAGCAACGTAGTTATCATAGATGTTTTAGGGTTAGCATTGTTCATCGTATCATATGCTATCGTCGTGCGACCCTTAGACGTCTAGCCGCCCTTACACCTATCTTGGGTGTAAGGGCGGCACCCGCTTGATCTTTATTTGGTAGATCCGATCCGTTATGATTGCTCCTTGTTCTTCAAGGATTAGTTTAATATCTGCATAGTTAGGCCTTACAAACGGGTTGAAGGATCCAGGTGGCGCGTAGGGTGTAGTTTGCTAGCCCTAGACGGGATGTTCCGGGATCAACTTCGTGTTGGTTTTAGGCCTTGTCTAGGGTCGGTTTACGATCACCGTGCGTGGCCGCCAGAGCTCAATCACGAGTAGGATGTTCCGATTATGTGGTGAAAACCCTAAATCGTAGTAGGTCGTTTTAGCTTTATTTTGATCAAGCAGGACCACCATCTGATCGTACACCTCGTACGGATCATGGGTGGATCGGCTCCTTGAGCCGATTCACGGGACAACCCGAGAGCCGATCGAGGCTCGTATTTAATGTTTACGTGTATGCCATGCGGAAACTAAGCGAGGCACATCCAACACCTTCCCGACCGGTATAGGTCGGGTGGCACGCCCTTGCACCAGAGCATCGGACGTGCGTGCCGGAGTCTTTCCGGGCCGTCGCTCGGAGGGGACCGGGGCCAGCCCGCAGCCACGGGAGCCTCCCGGCTCTACCGTGTTGCCCGTCGCTGCTCGCCGGTGGGTTTCCGACCGCAACACATTCCGGCACGCCCGGTGGGATAGTCTTCGACATCAACCGCATCGCCATCTACATCCGAGATGGCGGAAGGCACTCCGATCACGTACGAGGATCCGACCGAGGAGCTCAAAAGAAGTATGACGAGGTCAAAGCTATCCTCGAAGCCGACCTCATCGGCTCTTTTCACGTAACCCGCTCACATGGCATCAGGTGGAAAGGGTTCTCACCGAAGGCGCGCTCGATGGAGTGGACCTGTCCGCCCCGTCGAAGAACGCACCTGTGTCGCTGCGTCGTGGAGATTAACTTCATGGTAGCTCATTCGCTACACCGCCATTCACGAGAGCCTCGGTGAACACTTTGGAGCGTGTCGCTCTTCGCGTGATCCAGGAAATCATGAAGCATCGACACTCTCCGTCGGGACCAGCTCTAGGGACTCACCAAGGAGAGATGCCACTCCAGTCCCGTCCACCGCCGCCATTCGCGTTGGCAGCACCAGAAGTGCCGAATTCACCGGCATACGTCGTCTACAAGATCGGTGGCGACCCTAGTGACTACCAGTTCTTGCATGAGGCGCCTAAGGAGATCCCTCACGGATACACGTGCACATACGTGCCGAGGCTAGCAATGCGGGCACTCACAAACCAGACTGCAACAGCAGGGACTTCTAGAACAGCAGGAGGAACTTCGGGAACAGATCTTGAGAAGCAGACGTGGCTAGCTAAGTATGCCACTGTGACGCCCCGGAACCGGTACCATGAGGATTCCAACGATCCCGCTAAAATCCGCACGATATCGATTCAGAGACGCCCTCCGACACGACGTGCGCAACGAATCACACACGTGATGCCAGAGGAATTAACACGAGCGGTAACATTACAACAGGATTACAATAGAGCCCACAAGATACTTATATTACAACAACAACTCCAACGAGTCAAGATACAAATATACAATACAAAGATCCAAATCATACGTGAAGATCGAATACGTCCGAGTACGGACAAGATACAAATTGGACTAAGAGTCCCGAAGATAACCAGATGGCGTCCATAACCCCGCCTGGGCCAAGTCGGAAGGTAACCTTGCTAACGTCGTCTTCATCAAACATATCTTCATACCTGCCCGGTTATATCCCGTAGAAGCAGCAATAAGTACGGGTTCGTACTTAACAAGACTTCAAGACGTATAAGCATTCGTCAACCAGTCATCCTTTGTACTTGAGGCACGCGGGGACTTAGAGGACGCAAGAGGAACGTCATAGGCAATATGGTGGGGTTAAGCGGCAGCGCAAGCACTAAAAACCTATAGAGACACTCTACAACATTCGTCTAATCAGAGAAGGTGAGAGGGCGCATAAGGTAACAAATAAAATACTACACAAACATAACCCAGCCGATTACACATATCCCCTTCAACAATTGCGAAGAGGCAATGTAAAAGGCACTCAACGGTGGACAAGTTTTATTGGGTAACGGTTGTAGTAAGGCTATATTACTACGCAAGTTATTATCAGATTATTAGCAACAAGATAACGGTGTAAGTTGTTCTATGATCAAGCTATACAATTCCAAGTCGTCCATAACCGCGGACACGGCTTATCGATAAGATGTACACCTGCAGGGGTTGCCCAAATGTAACCATACGCATGCTCGACCCGCTTCTTACAGGCGATGTCTAACAACAAGACCGTTCCCAGTTCAACAAGAAAGTCTAGGGGGCCACCCAACTAAGCTACCCGTGACGAAGTCCGGCCGTACTCCGAGATGGACCCAGAGGTTGCGTAGGCGTCTAGGCGGGCACTAACGGCCAAGCACTAGATAAGTCATCTAGCAATTATGCAGTGCAGTACAGAAATAAACCACCCGAAGGCAACAGGAAGTAAACACCCGAAGGCAACAGTAATAAATATGCATGCACCAAATAAAACCAAGGTTGTGGCCCCCTTTTCAACTAACTTGAGAAAAGGTAATGGGTGAGGGGTCCAGTGAATCCCCACGCATGGGTAGAGCGCTCAATCTCGGAACAGATAACAAGAACTCGGGTCCTAGGGGACATTAGCGAGTCAAAGTTCCGATGCTTTCGCAAAGGGGCTCACAGATGCCTCTGCTTACAATTTTAGTTGTTAACAACTAAGTAAAGCATGTGTATCTCCAACAACTGATATAGCATGTGATAACCTCCCAACAACCCAACATATCCCGATAAGATAACAACAACGGTAACGAGATAAAACAGCACTAGCATGCACTACGACTCGCAAGGCAGACCCGATAACCAAACAATAGCTGTAGGTGGTTGGTGGAGGCAATATGGGCTGCTTGAGGTAACAAGTGGAAGGGACACGTGACAAGAACGCAACTTAAGGATATCATGAGGGAGAAGGCAAAATAAAATAGGTGAGCGACTTCTGCAGAGGCAGAAGTATAGGGGAAATGCTTGCCTGTTAAAGCTTGTCGAGGAACATCCGGAGGACTCGTCGTATCTCACCACACCACTTCGCGATCCTATCCGGGAAGAAGCAAATGCTGGAACAAGCAACGGATGCAAATCTTACTACTACGGCAGAAGAATCGGCATGCTCATGATATGGTATGCATGCATGACATGGCGAACATGATGCGGCGATGCAAACTTATATCCAATTTAAACGGAATCGGAATTCCGACAAATAATTATTAGGTTCAAGTTATTTATCTACCCCGCATATTAAATGTTGGTTAGCATGGCAAAGACAAGGCATAGGTGAGCTACGCAAAATTAAATGGAACCGGGACACGATATATAATTCCCGCACAATTCCATATTTGTTTATTAGGTGAATCGCTATTTAACCCGAACCCACGAGATACACAATGTGATGCAACATGTATAATTGATGCAACAAGATAGATACACATTTATAAAATATAGAGTTGGATAGGTTCATAGGTTAAGGTTCGAGGTCTCACGATATCCAAACAAGGGTGGTCGCCGGATTGAAGAGGAAGAAGATGAGCGAGGTCTCGGACTTCGGATCCGTGAAGGAGAAATTGTAGTTCCAACTTCGGTGTCGATGGCGAACTAGAGCGACGAGCCGTGTCGGCGAGCACCAATAAAATGCGGTGACGAACTTGGCAACCGGTGTCCGGCGTCGGAGAACTTGGATCGCAGCATAACACCATCGTCACAGTGCCACAACTCCACAACCATCACGGCAATCAGAAACACTGTGGAGTTGTAGACGCGGTGACAAGGTCTTGTGCGGCACAAACACGTTGATGAGAAACTCACAGACACGGTACAACAGCACGGCAACCAAAACGGGACTAGCTCGAGCAGTAGCACACTGATGAACAGCGGACCCAAAGCATCGGCTTGGTTCACATCTCGGTGGAGCGTCTGGAAGGAGAACATGTGCAGCACGGCCTTGGAGAAAAAGTTGGACGCGCAGAGGGAGCCACGGGATCACGGATGGTCGATGCCGAACGCGTACGAAGGGGACGGTGGCGAACTTGGCGATGGTCGGCGTGCTGCGGGACGAGGACGAGGCCGGGCGTCTGAGGCGCGGCGCGACAGCGCAGGGTGGCCGACGGCGGCGCTGCAGGAACAGGAGCGAGGCCGGGCTCGCGCGAGAGAGGAGCACGGGCGGGGTCGAGGCTATGTGCAGAGCGGACAGGGCGCCGGGGACGAACTCGTGGCGGCCGGCAAAGAGGGAGGCGAGGCCGCAGATGCGTGCTCGCAGCGGCGGAGCTTGGGGAGCAGCGGCGACGCTTGGGACGAGCAGGCGGGAGGGCGACGACGCTAGAGGCGGGCGCTGAGGTTGGGGAGAAGGTGAGGTCGCGAGGGAGGAGGCGCTCGGGCGTCGGGGTCGCTCGGGCTCGGGAGCAGCGAGGAGAGGCTGAGAGGGACCCGATCGCTTTTGGAAAAGAAGTTGAGGGGGGCGGCTGCAAAATCTGCTATGGGAGGTTCGGCTGGGAGCTAGGGTTTCCCAAGGGAGGCCTGGGATGGGCCAAGGTGGCCGGTGGTTGGGCTGCAGGTGGGCTGGGGAGGTGGCCTCCGGCTGTGGCTGGCTTTTAGGCCGGCCCAGTTCGGCTGCCTCCCTTTTTATAAAACGTTTTCCTTTTTATTTGAAAACTGTTTTGAAACTTGATCAACAAAAGTTGAGTTTTGAAATCAGAGGTGGGGAGATAGAGATAAAGGCAAATACAAAACATTGCCAACATTTTATTTTGTAAAATAAAAATAGTTTTGTTTTAGGGTTTTGTTAAATGAAAATACAAGGGGAGGTTTTATTAAAACCATATAAGAGGGAAAAAAATAGTTTTTATTTAAAATAATTTTATTTTGTTAAAATCTTGTGGATGATATGATGCATGATGCATGATGATGCACAAAAGAAAAGGAACAAACAAAATCTATAGGGGGTCCTACCCGGGGCCGTTACAGCCACCCCGATAAACCTCCAGAGCCCAACTCCTGCAGTTGGCTCAGAGCTTGAGAAGCAAGCATGGCTGGCTAAGTATGCCACTCCGGCAAATCTTCAGAGTTCGACTCCTGCAGCCAGCACCGCGGATCAGATCAGTACAATCTTGAGAGACCAGTTCGGCATGGTGCCGAAAGGAGGCAATCTGGCTATTCCAAGCCGTACACTAACGAGTACGAGTTGATCCCACTACCACCCAAATATCGGCTCCCCGAATTCTCCAAATTTAGTGGATCGGATGGTTCCAGCTCAATCGAGCATGTGAGCCGATATTTGGCACAAGTGAGCGAGGATCTCGGCATCGGATGAGCTGCGTGTGAGGTTCTTCGCACGGTCCCTCACGGGATCGGCTTTCGGGTGGTACGCATCGCCGCCACCGAGACTCAATCCGGACTTGGAAGCGCTTGGAGGAGCGAGTTCCACATGCGGTATCACTCGCAGGCTTCCGAGGCTGGCATTGCCGATCTAGCACAAGTACGACGAAGCGCGGAGAAACGAGTGTCGGAATACATCCAGCGCTTCAGAAACGTTAGGAACCGATGCTATTCGGCTCGTGTGACTGAAAAAGAAGCAGTCGAGTTGGCGGTGGTGGGTCTCACATCACCGATCAAGGATGTGGCCTCCCAAGCAGAGTACCCTTCACTGGCGCACATGGTGCAGAAGCTATCATCATATGAGCAGCGCCACCCAGACGTTTACCAGGATAAATTCAAACGTGCGGTGGTCCTGGTTGAGGCAGATGAAGATGAAAGCTCTGCGGGAGATCAGGAGGTAGAAGTGGCTGAATGGACTCGGGGGGCAAGCCCCGTGTCCTATAAGTGGGTTAAGCCACAAGGTCCTCCAAAAGGGTTTGACTTCGATGTCACCAAGGCTGAGCAAATTTTCGACCTCTTACTTAAGGAGAAACAGCTAAAGGTACCCGAAGGCCACAAGATCCCCACGGCGCGAGAGCCGAACGGAAAGCCATACCGCAAGTGGCATAACACGTTCACCCACGCCACCAACGGCTGCAGGGTGTGGCGTCGGCAGGTCCAAATGGCGATAGAACAAGGGCGTCTAATTTTCAGCCGGTACGCCATGAAGGTTGACACACACCCCTTCCCCGCCGTTAACATGGTGGAGTGCACTTACCATGGAGGGTGCCAGCCAGGATTCTCGTGCAACATCAACATGGTAGGACCCGGGCACCACTCGGTAAGGACGAAGACGAGGGCAGTCGCTCTCATAGCAAGGACACAGAGGAAGCCGTTCCACGTGATCGGCTCCGTCACGATGGCAAGCGCTACATCACAGAGGGAGAAGTGAGGAACGTGAGATATCAGCGACCTCTCTCTGATCACCTCCTCAACAAGTATGTGAGTCAATATGACCAACGCCGGCGGGGTAACAACGAGGACGAAAGGGATCGTCAGCTAAGGAGACATCGTCAGCATGATCGCGACGAGGAGAGATATGAGCGCCACGCCAAGGAAAAGTCGAGAGAGCAAGACGACGTGGATAGGCACTGGGACTGTCCCTTCTTCGTACACTCGCTGGGATTCGGGAATGAGCCGATTGCCTACAATCGGCAACCGCCCGTAATGTAGACGAAGAAGAAGGATGCGGCTAACGTGTCCGTGTTCAAACGTCTAGGGCCTCTCCCGCCTCGGAACAAGCACGCTAAGTCCTCTCGGGTGGAAGATCTCGAGGAATTAGAAGACGATGATGAAGAAGAAGATAAGTACCACCGGCCAAGGTGGTGCCCTGATGGACTCAGCCGTTCCCAAAAGAGTAGGGTTCGGCGATCTGCGTGGTTTGGAGGAAGCCGAAAGGGTATACCTACACACGTTGAGGAAGGCGCGGCCGGATCCGGCCGCGAAAATTCAGCAAACCACGGACGAGGAAGGTCGGCCACAAAGGAAAGAGTGGCGTCCCGAGACAAAAGAAAGCCGATGATGAAACATCGGCTGGCACAAACATGGTGTTCATCCTTCCGACGGAGTTTAGTGCTCCGAGGATTAGACGAGGCACTCCGTGGCGCAACTTGATTGCGGCCCACGGCCGGTTATCTTTGAGAAGCCATGAGAAAGAAGCTACGGACACCTGAAGGCCTTGTACTTGCGAGGCTATATCAATGGGCGGTCCGTCAACAAGATGCTTGGTGGACACCGGAGCGGCGATCAACATTATGCCATACTCCATGCTACGTCGGTTGGGACGCTCTAGCTCGGATCCGATCAAGACCAATGTGACACTCGAGCGATTTCAACGGCCAAGCATCCGACGCACAAGGTGTTACGAACGTGGATCCGACCGTAGGAAGAAAAACCATCCCTACGACGTTCTTTATTGTAGACAGCAAGAGCACCTATGCTCGTCTCCGCTAGGAAGAGATTGGATCCACGCCAAGCTGTTGCATTCCATCCACGATGCACCAATGCTTGATACGGTGGGATGGAGATGAAGTAGAGGTCGTCCACGCGGATGATTCAGCCGAGATTTCGACGGGTCGGCATGAACGTTTGGGAGACAACAGGCCAAGAGCCACTCTCGGGCATCAATTTGGACGATCACGAGCGCATCGACGTGACGAAGGACGGGGTTAGGCTGGTCTTATCCACCGGTCTGACCGTGTAACAAGAGCAACATCTATGGACAAACGTGGCGATGCCGATCCGTGTGATCGGCCCCAAGGATCTATGGAGGAACATCGCAAAGCCTTCATTGAGCGATTCAATCAACATGGAGGCCGATTCTAGCAATCGGCCAAAATTATCTTTACCATACGTTCCACCTATGTTCAACGTCGATCTAATGGGCAAAGGTTTTACGTCGGCTGATGAGCTGGAAGAAGTTACCATTGGTCCTAACGGAGCCGATGTTCAAGTACAGTGCCTTGGCTAATTATAGAGCCGATATCCGCAGTTACCTGGCAGAATCGGCTCGGGGGGCACCTAATCAGATGAACATGTGCGATACATGCGTAGTAGAATATTGGGGGCCGATAGAAAAATCGGCCAGTAAAAAAAATTCTCACGGTGTACAGCCGATGCACAGACATCGACTTTAGAACTAAGAAACAAAGCCGATGCACAACCATCGACTCTAGTACAATTACACAGGATCTGCCCGCTGCGTGTTCAAGAAGCGGATGGCCTTCGGCTTCCTGGAGGGAGTGATGGAAGAAAATGAGGCCAATGGTGGCAAGTCTGGTTGGCTCTGCATGGTGGATTTCTCAGATTTGCTCGAGTTTGGGTCCATTCGTCTGAACTGTGCGTCCTCACCGCTATTCTCGCCTTGACTGAGGCTCGGGGGGCAGCTGATTTGGTAGGCACTTTGTTTTTGGAAGCCGATTGGAGTGTCGTCGGCTGACCCTGCATCATAAACTTCTTCGAAAGTGGTGAGTTGTTGCAGAAGGAGGTCACCAGAGCTGTTAGAAGGAGCCTGAAAGGAAAGCCATCATCATCTACGGGGTCAGGGCCGTCTCTGTTGCTACAAAAACATAGAGCAAGGCGCTATGTTCGGACAGCCAGGAGCGGTCAAGGATCACCTTCAGGCCAGAGACCATAGCGTGGGCGTTGGATGATGTTACCCTTGGGTCCGTTTCAGTTGCGAACCTGTGCGATTGACATCTGAGGTTCATATGGCCGGGGGTTGGATCTGTTCAAGCGGCGTTCTGGGGATCTGAGTTTTGCTCTCTTGGACAAGTCACAGATTGCCATTTGGATAGACAATAGAGTTGGCTTTGTTCGCGTTTCATGGCAAGGTCCGATGCGCTGCCATCGGCTCTTGATTTGCTGACTTATTTTAGCAATCGGCAAAATTGGTAAAAGGACAAAATCCGCTGAGAAATTTCTTCTTCATTAATAAAGAGGTTTTTTACAATGAAGAGCCGATTGCTCGAGAAAGGAAGAACAAAAGAAGAGCCGATTGCTCAGGAACTGCTAGTCCTACATTACTAATCCTCGCTGGCCTCGTCGTCGGCATCATAGCTGCCGTCGGCGCTGCTTCCGGAGAGGTCCTCGTCGCTGCTGCCCCAGCCCTCGGCCGGAGCTTCTTCTTCCTCGTCATCATCATCGTCCTCACTGTCCGCCCAAGCGCGGAAGCGCTTCGCCGGCGGATACCCAGCGGAGGAGGAGGAATCATCCTCCTCCTCTTCTTCTTCTTCCTCTACTTCTTCTTCTTCCTCCTCCTCGTCGGAGGAGGTGGGGTTCGCCCAGGAGTGGAGGTCGTCTTCGCTCTCACTCTTCAGCTCCCCTTCAATGAGGAACTCGAGGTCGTCCTCCCCATCGGTCAGAGGTAAGTCACCATCTGACCCGACGAGTGCTTCGGGTGGGCCATCTGGCACGGGGTCGAAGTTCCACTCCTGCTCGCTCGAGGAGGAAGATTGGAAAGAGAGGCTCGAGGAGATGGAGGAAGAGGAAGACATTGCTACGAGGAAAGAGGGTTTTTTAGGTGCCGATGGCCGGAACAGAGCAAGAGGATGAAGTGGCGAACCGTTCGGCACGATTAAATAAAGGGGGTATAGTGGAGATTTAATGCCATTGCGGTTTCCGAGGGAGTGATGTTAAAGTTATCAAATCTTGTCGAGAAGTGGAAGAGGCAAGGCATCATGATGAAGGATACTGCGACGGTTCACGCTCTCGCCACGACATGACCCGACGAAGAAAAGCGAGTGATTTTGGAATTGACATTTCCAAAACCGGGGGGCATGTGTTATCACCAGAATTTGACCGGATCGAGAGGTGGGCCGCGATTACGGATGGGCTTGAAGAATATATATGGAAGAAATACATGAATCGGCCTTGTATACAAAATTTGGGCTAGTTTGCCCGTGTATACGTAACATAGTAGGATACGTGTCGGTTAGATAGAGTTTGGCTCGTGCACGGTTGGGATTATTCCCACGTTAGAAAGTCTACGGACTATAAATATGTATCTAGGGTTTATGAAATAAACAACAACCACGTTCACCACAAACCAATCTAGGCGCATCGCCAACTCCCTTGTCTCGAGGGTTTCTTCCGGGTAAGCATCATGCTGCCTAGATCGCATCTTGCGATCTAGGCAAGTACACGTTTATTCGCTATTCATGCGTTGCTCGTCGTTGAAGCCTTGTTGATGGCGAGCAACGTAGTTATCATAGATGTTTTAGGGTTAGCATTGTTCATCGTATCATATGCTATCGTCGTGCGACCCTTAGACGTCTAGCCGCCCTTACACCTATCTTGGGTGTAAGGGCGGCACCCCGCTTGATCTTTATTTAGTAGATCCGATCCGTTATGATTGCTCCTTGTTCTTCAAGGATTAGTTTAATATCTGCATAGTTAGGCCTTACAAACGGGTTGAAGGATCCGAGTGGCGCGTAGGGTGTAGTTTGCTAGCCCTAGACGGGATGTTCCGGGGATCAACTTCGTGTTGGTTTTTAGGCCTTGTCTAGGGTCGGTTTACGATCACCGTGCGTGGCCGCCGAGCTCAATCACGAAGTAGGATGTTCCGATTATGTGGTGAAAACCCTAAATCGTAGTAGGTCGTTTTAGCTTTATTTTGATCAAGCGGGACCACCATCCGATCGTACACCTCGTACGGATCATGGGTGGATCGGCTCCTTGAGCCGATTCACGGGACAACCCGAGAGCCGATCGAGGCTCGTATTTAATGTTTACGTGTATGTCATGCGGAAACTAAGCGAGGCACATCCAACACCTTCCGACCGGGTATAGGTCGGGTGGCACGCCCTTGCACCAGCATCGGACGTGCGTGCCGGAGTCTTTGCGGGTCGTCGCTCGGAGGGACCAGGGCCAGCCGCAGCCCTGGGAGCCTCCCGGCTCTACCGTGTTGCCCATCGCTGCTCGCCGGTGGGTTTCTGACCGCAACAGGTGCATCAATTGCTTGTGTATTTCATTTATCTGTGTTGTCTTGCTTTGCTGAATGGATAAATGATGTGGACTGCTTGCAGTTATGATCATATTTTTAATTGTGGCAGGGCTAGATGGATGCCAACACTTTGTTGTGTACCCTAGCCCTTCATTTGAACCCTTCTGGGTGATGATAACTGTGCAAGGCTTGTGATTTGGGCTGTTTCAGTGGTAGAGGTGACCTTAACGTGCAATTTATTGCTGTTAGGTAGCTCCCACTCCTGTTGGCTTGCTGTGGCTTAGTGAATACATCACTGGACAATTCCTTGTTGGGTTTCCAGTGATCTTTGCTGTTGAAAAACAAGAATAGACTCAATCTGTCTATCTGTCTGATGGTTAGCAAACCATGTAGTGCTAGGTGAGTTGGGCTAGGCTAGATGTGAATCAAGCCCTTGCTGGATTCTTTGGTTTGCCACAGTGATAATACACTGGGCTTGACCATTTCTACCCTAGGGTTAATTTCTTCTGGCTTATTCCCTATTTTGCCAGCATCATATGGTTCACACCAAATGATGATGAACCTAGGGTAATCATACCCTCTGGCTTGTGTATGTGTTATGCACATGCTTATTTATGAGCAAAACAGATGTTTGCCCATGATTTCTGGTTTATACCTCACTCCAGCTCCTAGATTAAGTTGTTGGTGTAGAGGATTTCTTCTGGATACTTGGTGTGCTTGCCCTGCTCCTCCTTGCAAGCTTTGATGCTTGGTTTGTTTCTGGTGATTGTGGAATAGGTGGGACAGCTCCGGTCGTTCACACTGTTCTTCTTGTTCTTGGTGTTCTTACCCTTGTGAGTTGCTCGTGATGAACCTGTTTGAGTTCCGGCGGTGGAAAAGGTTTTATATGGCCCTCACTTGGCTCTCTTGGTCGACAGCAGTGCTCGGCACTCGGTTGGTGACTCTCCGGCCGTGTGTGTGTGTCGTGATGCATGCACACACCATGGCTTGCTCGTTGGGCATGCACAATGGCCGTGTGAGCGGCTTGTGTGCTTGTCTGGTTATCACATGGTCCAGTGAATGGATCAGCTCGGCTGATCATGGTCTATCCTCTCCATTAACCATTTTCTTACTAACCTGCCAAGTGGCTTTGCCACTTGGCATAACATTGGTTGTGCTTTGTTTGTGTGCAGGGAACAACAAGATGATCAAGATGAAGTGCAAGATCATCTTGGTCCAGGATTTCATGAAGATCAACATGTAGTTTAGGACCTTTTATTACTTGTAATTTTTCCTTTTTCTTTTTCCTTGTTGTCAATACTTGTAATGTGTTGTAATATTTTATATTTCAATTCTGAATATTGTAAAGACAATGTATCTTGTGTGATTATCAATAAAGCTCCAATTTTCCTTAATGAGCTTTGTATAATAGTTGTACTATTTATATCCTTGATTATATATAATTGGTTTATTGAATTACCTCAATTTTGAATTATGAAATAATCATGTGATGTTTAAATTTGAGATTCAAACACAACTTGTGTTTGAATTCAATCATGCAACTTAAGTTGTAATGCACTACTCTCCTCTCTTCTCGAAACCCTAAATTAGTTGAACGAGAAGCAAGTTTGTCGCACTCTCGAAACCCTAACCCTGTAAGGTGTCGAGAGATAAACTTGTCCCCCTTCGATGCAGTTTTCTTTTAAAAGCGCGAAATTTCCCCAGAATTTACGATGCAGTGCACATCCCTTTCTAAAATCTACCCCTCGATTGTCTCTAAACCCGGGACATTACAGCCTTTCCCCTTAAAGAAAACTTCGTCCCGAAGTTGTGGTTGTAATACCTGAAGAGTTCGGGGTATGATTTCCTCAGGTCTTCTTCCTTTTCCCAGGTGGCTTCCCTCTCGGGGTGATGCTTCCATTGAATCTTGCAGTACATAATGGCTCTATTCCTGAGTTGTTTCCAATTCTCCTCAAGAATCTTAGTCGAGCTTCTCGATGTAGGTCAAGTCTGGTTGTAACTCGAGCTCATCATGTGATACTGGCTCATCTGGGGTCTTTAAACATTTCCTGAGTTGAGACACATGGAATACATTGTGTACCTGGGCTAACCTTCCCGGTAGATCCAATTCAAAAGCTAACCCTCGGTTCTGACTCAATATCTTGAAAGGTTTGATGTATTTAGGGCTAAGCTTCCCCTTTACTCCGAATCTCTGAAGACCTTTCATCGGACTTACTTTAAGGTACACCATGTCTCCCACTTGTGGCTCCCATGTTCTTCTCTTTTGGTCTGCATAGCTCTTTTGTCGACTTTGAGCTATCTTCAACCTATCCCTTATGATGTCAATGATCTGCTGCTTTTCCTTGACATAGTCTGGATTGAACTCCTTGCTTGATCCTGCTTCATACCAACATATCGGTGATCTACACTTCTTTCCATACAAAGCTTCAAATGGTGCCATCTTGATGCTGCTTTGATAGCTATTATTGTATGAAAACTCTGCTAGTGGTAAGTGCTCCTCCCATGATCCTCCGAAGTCTAGGGCACAAGCCCTAAGCATATCTTCCAATATCTGGTTTGTTCTCTCTGTTTGTCCTCCCGTCTGAGGATGATAGGTGGTGTTATAGTCTAACTTGGATCCTAAAGCTTCATGTAGTTGCTTCCAAAATGCTGATGTGAACACGGATCCTCGATCTGACACGATCTTCTTAGGCACTCCATGTTTACTCACGATCTCTTTGATGTAAAGATCGACGAGTTTCTCTCCTTTATCCTGCTCGGTTTACTTGCTAAGAAGTGTGCACTCTTCGTCAACCGGTCCACGATTATCCATATCATGTCCTTCTTTTTATTAGTCATGGGTAGTCCGGTGATGAAATCCATTCCTATCTCCTCCCATTTCCATTCTGGGATTGGTAACGGTCGCAACTTTCCTGCCGGACTTTGATGTTCAGCTTTCACTCTTTGACATGTATGTCATTCCGCCACATATTGTGCTATCTCTCTTTTCATGTTATTTCACCAAAATAATTCCTTGAGATCCATGTACATATTTGTGCTTCCCGGATGTATAGAGTATGGTGTTTGATGTGCTTCCTGGAGTATAACTTCCTTGATTTCATCAATATCCGGAACGCAAATCCTTTTCTGGAACCATAATGATCCCGACTCTCCTCGATGAAATTATGATGGTCTTCCCTCATCAATCCTTCTCATCTCCTCCACGATGAATGGATCGTCCAATTGACCCATGATTATCTCATTCTTCAGATTAACACTTAGTTCATCGGCTACTTGTAAAGCCGATAGTCCTTCATGAGCTTCTTTCTCCCAAAGTTGTATCTCGGGCTTGACTTATTTCCTTCCTCAACTCCGGTGATAATTCCTCGTTCCACTCCTCCAGGTGCTCTTCCTACTCAAGGCATCTGCTACAACATTAGCCTTTCCTGGAGTATAATTGATGGTCAAGTCATAATCCTTGATTAACTCCAGCCATCTTTCTGTCTCATATTGAGTTCCTTCTGAGTGAAGAAGTACTTGAGACTCTTATGATCCGTATAGAGCTCACACTTGGCTCCATAGAGAAAATGTCTCCAAGTTTTAAGTGCAAATACTACTCGTCGTTAACTCTAAATCATGTGTTGGATAGTTCACTTCATGAGGTCCGAGTTGCCTCGATCCATAGGATATTACTTTCCGATCCCGCATGAGTACACAACCCAATCCATGTTTGGATGCGTCACGGTACACGGTGTAATCCTTGCCAACTTCCGGGACTCGCTAACACCGGTGTCTGTGGTGAGTTTCTCTTTCGAGTCCGAAAACTCTTCTCACACTCATCAGACCACACGAATGGTGTGTTCTTCCTTAATAGCTTAGTCATTGGTCCTGCTATCTTGGAGAATCCTTCAATGAACCTCCGATAGTATCCTGCCATTCCTAAGAATCCACAGATTTCTTTGACAGTCTTGGGTGCTTCCCAATCTAAAGCTGCTGCTACCTTGCTTGGGTTAACAGCTATCCCATCCTTGCTAATAACATGACCAAGAAATTCTACTTGATCTAGCCAAAACTCACACTTGCTGAATTTGGCATAGAGTTGATGTTCTCTTAGTGTTTGCAACACTATCCGAAGATGTTCAGCATGTTCAGTTTTATCTTTGGAATATATCAAGATATCATCGATGAATACGATGACAAACTTGTCTAGACATGGCATGAAGATCTTATTCATAAGATTCATGAAGATTGATGGGGCATTGGTTAATCCAAAAGGTACTACTAGGTATTCATGATGTCCGTACCTCGAGACAAAGGTTGTTTTCGGAACGTCTTCCTTCTTGATCTTTATCTGATGATAACCGGATCTTAGATCAATCTTGGAAAAGACTCCCGCGCTCTAACTTGATCAAATAGATCTTGTATTCTAGGAAGTGGGTACTTGTTCTTGTTGGTAACATTATTCAGATTCCTCGTAGTCTCTCGCACATCCTTCGGCCACCATCTCTTTTATCCACGAAGATCACGGAGTGATCCCCACGGTGAGATACTTTCCCGTATGAATCCTTCTCTGTTCTAGGTCATCCAATTGTTCCTTGAGTTCTTTCAACTCCTTAGGCCCCATCTTGTATGGTGCTTTAGCAATCGGAGCTGTTCCTGGAATCAGGTCGATAGTAAATTCTATCTCCCTATCTGGTGGCATTCCAGGTAATTCCTTAGGAAAAACATCCTGGAATTCATTCACTACACGTATATCCTCCAATTTTACTTCCTTCATGCTATTCAACTGTAGCTCTACTTCAATCTGTGTATGCTTATCTCCTTTGTAGATCATTCTACTTCCATCGGGGCTTTTCAAAGACACTGTCTTGTTCACACAGTCGATCAATGCTCCATTTACCTCTAACCAGTTCATACCAAGAATGACATCAATGTCCTTCATTGGTAAAATGAACAGGTCTGCGTCAAACGCGCATTTATTGATCATAATGACTTGTCTTTGTTTGGTATGGGTTACTACTATCGTTCCCCCCGCGGAAAGTATGGTTATAGGTGTATCTAACTTAGTGCAACTAATCCCATGTTTGATGATGAATTGCTGAGAAATGAATGATGTAGTTGCACCAAGTATCAAAAAGTACTTTGCCAGGATGAGTAAGTATCTGAAGCGTACCTATCACTACCTGATCGGAGTTCACCACCTCCTCCAAGCTGGTGCAGTTCAACTTGCCGAAGGGTTTCTTGTTCTTCCAGTTCCCTCCGGTGTTTCCTCCTCCTCCTGACTGACCTCCTCCATTCTTTTTATTAGGACAATCCTTCATCATGTGCCCTTCCTAACGACACCCAAAACAAATGATTCTGGGTTTACGACAATCCTTCGAGGCATGTCCTTTAAATCCGCAGATGCGGCAAATGACCTGGTTTGTGGCTTGGAATCCTTGATTCCTCCTGTTGTTGTTGTTGTTGTTGTTGTTGTACCTTGGCTTGAAACTCAAGCCAGTGTTAGGTTTGTTGTTGACATATCTCTTAGGCTCAAATTTAGCCTTCTTTCTCTTTTCCTCCTGCAGTTGTTTGAAGTCATCTTCAAGAGTGATGGCTGCATCCACCAACTCCTGGAACTCTGTCGCCCTCATCATTCTGAGCTGTACCTTGAACTCGGGGACTTAATCCCCGCAAAACCTCTTCTTCTTCTTGTCCTTGGTGTTGACCGCCTCAACGGCATATCGGGACAGCTTTGAAAACTCCCCGACATAAGTCGTGATGGCCTTATCTTTCCGCTCGAGACTTTCGAATTCTCGACGCTTCAATTCCACTATACTTTCGTGGACATTGGATTCCCCGAACTTCCCTTGAACTCCTCCCGGTGAATACTTTCTCACCGGATAAACGGCTACTATGTTATCCCACCATGATGCGGCGGGTCCACACAACAAATGTGTTCCATACCTCGACCTTCCCCAGTGTCGTTGCATCCAACAGTGTTGAGCTTACGCTCAGTGTCCATCAACCAATCCTCCGCGTCCATGGGTTCGGGCGCGTATGCGAAGGATATTGGCTTAGTATTCTGGAAGTCCGACAATGTGACTCCCTGATTCTCAGGCCTTTCCACCTTGTTCTGTTGAAGCAGCTCCTGAAAGAACTTGTTTTGCTGCTCCATAGTCACTTGTTGCCTTTCCTCCAACATTTGCATGTATTGGAGGAAGTTCTGCTGCGTCATGGGTGGTGGTGGTGGTGGAAACTGATTTCTGGCTGCTTCATCAGCCTCTTCCTTCTGCTTGGCCTCGCGCTCGAGGCGCTGTGCTTCGCTCTCCTCACCCGTCGCTCCCGACATATTCCCCTAGTTCTGCAACACAAAGTGGTACTCATAGTTACTCCATGCGCAAGTTTTCTGAGCTCAACTTTGTGCACAGAACTAGTCACTCAATGGAAATCAAGAAGCAAATCCAAATCATGCAAAACATATACCATGTATATACATACTTAAGTGGTTTATTACAATACCCAGTAGCGATGTGAGTATGCAAACTCACTTATTGAAGTATATGTACAATTTCTACAAAATATTACATACTACAATACATGTGGAACAACTGCATTGTAGTCTCGCCTCCCATGGTGGTCTCTAGTCGTGCTTTACTCCCGGTACATCCCAGTGCTTCCATCCGGTCGAACGTGTAGTCCTCCTCGATGTAATCTGGAACATAGGGTCTTCCCGTCGTACCGGGTAGTCGGAATCAGAGGATGATCCCAGGGAGAAATCTGTGTTCATGAACTGGTCATTCACTGCATCATAATCCACCCATCGGGTGTACTCCCCTGTGACTCCGCCATAGGTATTCCCACCATCAGTATCAGACTCAATCAGTATAGGATACTCCTCATAGTCTCCCCTATTATACTGATTGTTCTGGAACTGGGTTGTGGCATCCTCCTCCATCTCAGAATTACCTCTGACTCGGATTGCCGAAGTTTCTCGTGTCTGAACCCCAACGCCAACCTGTTGAGTTCTCTATAGGAGTCTCGGACGCTGATGGTTTCCGGATTCCTCTCCACCCTCATATCCTCCATGGGAACTACTAGGATAGTACCTAGGTGTAATGGGTGTGGTTTGTTGTTCGGGATGGTCAATACTAATGTAATCACCAGCTGAATAAAGTGGTGTGTGAACCTCACCCTCCATTGGTTCTTTTCCCTTCACCTCCTCATTGGGCTCAGTGAACTCTTCTAACATTGTATCAATTGCTCCCGACAAATGTCGGTTCAACTGAAAGAACAATGACAGTAAGTTGCGGCTGTTATCCATGTACTTAGCGGCTTCGCTGGTTTGCGTTTTGCAAACTTGAAGTGGTTAAGCATAGGATCATCTTCCTCCTCCATATGTGGAATGTGTGCGAATTCGGAACCAATAAGCTCCTTCGTCTTATGTTCCCGAATATCAGGTGATGGCTCTCATTATGGCTATGTGGTAGGCTGTGTTAATGGTTCTAGCCTCACCTGCTGGCATCACTATACTCATTCCTAGGGATTCTGGAAGTCTTAGTCCTACCCTACACTTGGCCAATACTGTACCGTCATAGTACATGTATTTCATTACTTGGATCTAGGGATCGCACCAAAATTCAAGTAACATGGCTCGAAGAATATCCGCGAGTCCTCCGTCATATTCACTCAATGTTGACTCCATCACTTTCAAGTTACGTTCCGAACGTGAACTTGCCATAGTTGGCTGTAGAATAGAAGGAATATAATATTAGTAATGATGCATCATAATAGAGATAATAAAGAATTATCGCACTAAAAGATATGATTGTTTTATTCTCAAGTGAATATACACCATATTTTTAGAGAATTCTTTAATAATCCTATTTGACTCCTAACGTTCCGTCCCATTTACTAGGTTTCAACCTAAGGTCAAAGCTTTTGCTCTGATACCAATTGTGGTGACCCTGCATACCACTGCATGTTGTAGTATGCCAGTCGTTGATATAACATTCATGAAGTACCAATCCGCAAATATTACATCCCTCAGAGTAGTACAACAGAACATAGCAGGTCCATAACTCATTCATTTATTATTACAAGCAACATGTACATATCATCTCGCAGCTCCTCTTGGGTCCTAAGAGGGATACTCCTGGGTTCGAGGTGAACCCGACTTAACTTACAATATAAGAGTCTTACTAAGTTATACATTTTATTCTCCTCGAGCAGTTAAGTACTAAGAGTTAGTACTGCTCGGATACTACTACTACTTGGTAGGTCTACACGTGCTCTCCTCCGGAACCCTCCCCGGTTCCGTAGACTATGAGGTAGTCTACACCTTCAACACCTCCAGAGAGGTCTGGTTCTTCATAGCCGATGACTTCGGCTCCTTCAGGGTTGTCGTTGTCCTCCTCCAGATGATTCAGACAATCTAAGCGGGGATTTAAGAGTGGTATGAGTACGAGCGTACTCAACAAGTTCATTATAGAAAAGAGGTGTTTAATGCACTAGCTACGATATTAGACCAGAAAGTCTAATACCAATGCAGGTTTTGATAAACATTTCTTCAAGAGGTTGCTTTTATTTCAAAGAACTATGTCCGTTAGCCTTCACCGGTTTACTAGAACTTCATGGAGTTCCTTTCCGGCAGCTGTTCACAGCTCCAAATCCCGGAACAGGGAGTGACAGGTCACGATTCATTACATTCTGCAGAGGTGTGTTGCTTTACCCATAAGAGATCTTAACCTTGGTGCCAACCGGGCAGCTTTCCCATCCACACTTCCTTTGGTGTGAGGCCCGGTATAAGGTCATAGCCAATCATATTCCTCCGCTACCTCGCACACCCACCCTTTGTTGCAAACCCCGACCCTGGGTCCTCGCCGGTCCTCTTACACCAATTAAGGATGGACCCCGACCACGACGACAGTCTGGGATCGAACCAAACTCCTTCGCCGGTAGCTGCAACCCATCATAGACCACATTACCGTGGGGACTTAGAGTGGGATCCCCACCCTCAAGTTGTTCCGCTAGCCGCAACTGCTACGGTATGCACAGCATAACTGTGGGGAATTAGAGTGGGATCCCCACCCTCAAGTTGCTCCGCAAGATACAACCGCTACGGTAAGCGCATCCATTGATGTACAAGAGGTGGAAATATGATTGACTAGTCCGTCCCATTCTAGATCTTATGGTTAACACGAGTTTTACGACACAAGAATCACTGGACGACATTTGTTGTTTAATCCTAGATGGATATAAACCCTTGCAATGGAACCTCCACCATATCAACACAATCCATGGTTCCATTGCCCACCACTTAGTCATATTCATAGTTATGAAAATAGTGGTTTTGCTTTTTATGCAATAGTGATAAACATAGTACTTTGCAAGTAATTTGGTAAAAATACTCAAATGACATGAGCAAGCGATGAACTTGCCTGAACACTGCAAAGTGTTGCAGTTTGATGGTGTGGACTGACCCTTGTCCTCTGTTGCTGAAAAATAGCATCATTGTCCGATAAGGGCAATGGTTAAAGAAGCAATTATGCATGATTCACCTTTTAGGGTTGTTCCCCCTCCCGGTGTTTTTATCATTTCATGTGAGAGGTTAATACTAAGAATGATTTAGGGATACTCTGTTTATGGTAAAATACAACCTTGAAATGTTGTCAAGGTGTTTTTAGAGTCCAAAAGCATTAATGGACTTATTTTTATTATTAAAAATATAATGTGTGATTTAAATGATTATTTTAATCAAATTTGGACTTAATCTTGTTTGTCTCCAAAAATTCCATTTCATATTTTATTATGATAGAGAATTTTATTCTGTGTGGTTTTCATATTTTTAATTATTTTTTTAGAGCTATTTAACATTTTATGTGCATTTTCAAAGTTTCTGCTTTAATTGGAATTATGAAATACCAAATACCAAAAATACCCCTGGGCCCACCTGTCAGGGCGGCCCAGTGGGTTAACCCTAACCCGAGCCGCACGTTGGGCTCGGTCGGACGCACCCGTCCCCTTCCCTTCTCTTCCTCGCGAACCCTAGCCCCCTCGCTCTCTCGCGACTCCCGCGTCGCCGCCGCCTTCGCCGATTTGTTCCGGCCAACTCCGGCCATCGCCGCCGGCGAGATGTGGTGCATCTGAACCGCCATTCGACGGCGCTTCAGATCCACCGCGCCGATCTGTGTTTCGCCGCCTCCTCGACTCGTCCCCATCGCCTCTGCACGCCTGCCGTGGTGTGCCGTGGCGATTTCGTCGCCGCCGACGCTCCTGGCGCCGTGGCGCGGCGGTGTGCCTCGCCGTGGTTGCTGGTTGCTGCGGCGCTGCCGTGGCTTGGCTTGGCCTGGCGTTGCCGTGCCCCCGGCGTGTGCCGCTGTGGCCGCCATGGCCGCGCTCTTCACCTCGTGTCACCTGTAAGTGCTCCGTCGCCTCCCTTTTCTCTCCCAGTGCTTCTCCTTCCGGTGCTTGCTCAAGCCATGGCTGCTCCTCCTCGTGGAGATGCTTGCCGTGCCGATGTGCTGCTGCTGCGCCTTGCTAGCTTGCGCGTATGCTGCTGTGCTGTGTTGCTATGCTGCTATGCTGCTGCTGTGCATCTGCCATGGATCCCCGCTGCTGTGCTACCCTACTCTGCCTAATGGCTATGCTTAATTATTGCTATCTTTGTTGTGCATGGTTCTGTGCAATGTTCCTAAGCCATGTGCTTGGTTAAGCTTGCATTTCTTGCTTGAATCTTTCCATGTGTCTATGTTCTTGTTACTACTCTTGCTAGACACTCAAGTGTATTCAATTATCTTGCCCTGGCTTGATGACTGTGTGTAATTCTTGCAATTTTGCAAGAACCAGGTCTCCCTGGTGAGTGGTGTGTAGGGCTGTGAATCTTGGAAATGCTCAATTGAGCCTATCTGTTGCATTAACAGCTCCATCCCATGATGGAGTGCTTCTGGATACAATTATAATGCTTTATTCACTTACCTGTGATGCAATTGATCAATTGTATGGTTAATTTAATTATCTGTCCATGAGTTAATACTTGGAATGGTTCCTAGCATGCTGTAGCAGGCTCTAGCAAGCTTCTGGTGTTCACATGATCACCAGTTGCTTGTAAAAGATGCTCTTTGGTGTCTGTGCCTCACTGTTGCTCACTATGTGTTGTGTGTGCATCACACAGGCTTGTCCTGGTGTGTGATGGTGCTTGCTTAAGCATCAATTGATGCTTGCAATGATCCATTGGATCATCTGCAAGGCTCTGGTGCATCAATTGCTTGTGTATTTCATTTATCCGTGTTGTCTTGCTTTGCTCGAATGGATAAATGATGTGGACCGCTTGCGCTTATGATCATATTTTTAATTGTGGCAGGGCTAGATGGATGCCAACACTTTGTTGTGTACCCTAGCCCTTCATTTGAACCCTTCTGGGTGATGATAACTGTGCAAGGCTTGTGATTTGGGCTGTTTCAGTGGTAGAGGTGACCTTAACAGCAATTTATTGCTGTTAGGTAGCTCCCACTCTTGTTGGCTTGCTGTGGCTTAGTGAATACATCACTGGACAATTCCTTGTTGGGTTTCCAGTGATCTTTGTTGTTGACAAACAAGAATAGACTCAATCTGTCTATCTGTCTGATGGTTAGCAAACCATGTAGTGCTAGGTGAGTTGGGCTAGGCTAGATGTGAATCAAGCCCTTGCTGGATTCTTTGGTTTGCCACAGTTGATAATACACTCGGGCTTGACCATTTCTACCCTAGGGTTAATTTCTTCCGGCTTATTCCCTATTTTGCCAGCATCATATGGTTCACACCAAATGATGATGAACCTAGGGTAATCATACCCTCTGGCTTGTGTATGTGTTATGCACATGCTTATTTATGAGCAAAACAGATGTTTTCCCATGATTTCTGGTTTATACCTCACTCCAGCTCCTAGATTAAGTTGTTGGTGTAGAGGATTTCTTCTGGATACTTGGTGTGCTTGCCCTGCTCCTCCTTGCAAGCCTTGATGCTTGGTTTATTTCTGGTGATTGTGGAATAGGTGAAACAACTCTGGTTGTTCACCTGTTCTTGCCGTTCTTGGTGTTCTTACCCTTGTGAGTTGCTGCTGATGAACTGTTTGAGTTCTGGCGGTGGAAAAGGTTTTATATGGCCCTCACTTGGCTCTCTTGGTCGACAGCAGTGCCTGGCACTGGTTGGTGACTCTCTGGCCGTGTGTGTGTGCTGTGATGCATGCACACACCATGGCTTGCTGTTGGGCATGCACAATGGCTGTGTGAGCAGCTTGTGTGCTTGCTGGTTATCACATGGTCCAGTTGAATGGATCAGCTCGGCTGATCATGGTCATATCCTCTCCATTAACCATTTTCTTACTAACTCCGCCAAGTGGCTTTGCCACTTGGCATAACATTGGTTGTGCTTTGTTTGTGTGCGGGGAACAACAAGATGATCAAGATGAAGTGCAAGATCATCTTGGTCCGGGATTTCATGAAGATCAACATGTAGTTTAGGACCTTTTATTACTTGTAATTTTTCCTTTTTCTTTTTCCTTGTTGTCAATACTTGTAATGTGTTGTAATATTTTATATTTCAATTCTGAATATTGTAAAGACAATGTATCTTGTGTGATTATCAATAAAGCTCCAATTTTCCTTAATGAGATTTGTATAATAGTTGTACTATTTATATCCTTGATTATATATAATTTGTTTATTGAATTACCTCAATTTTGAATTATGAAATAATCATGTGATGTTTAAATTTGAGATTCAAACACAACTTGTGTTTGAATTCAATCATGCAACTTGAGTTGTAATGCACTACTCTCCTCTCTTCTCAAAACCCTAAATTAGTTGAATGAGAAGCAAGTTTGTCGCACTCTCGAAACCCTAACCCTGTAAGGTGTCGAGAGAGAAACTTGTCCCCCTTCGATGCGTTTTCTTTAAAAGCGCGAAATTTCCCGTAATTTATGATGCAGTGCACATCCCTTTCTAAAATCTACCCCTCGATTGTCTCTAAACCTGGGACATTACACATGTGATGCGATGGAATTCTGAATATTTGATTCCTCAACCTCGGTCTACTCATCTGCACTATGCAGCCCGTCTGCACCCTCGCAGCTTAGATAAGGAGCAAGCAAATTTATTTTTTTGGTAAAGTTTGGTCGATTGCAACTCACAAAATATAATGGCACCATGCCAACGAATCCATGTCCACGAGCTTGCTACTGTCCTGTGGTGCAGTATGGCCACACACAGAATCTCCGCTATGTTTCTTTTTTCCCTATTCCTCTTGTACAGAAGCTGGCCTGATAGATCAATTCAATCGTGTTAGATTGCCTCAGACTGATAAATAGAACCGGGAAAATTGCAGGAAGTAGAGTCGTTTAGCTCAAAGTAACTCCCATGTATTTATAATATGAAGTCCACATTAGGTTTATAATGGGAATACCATGTCGTGCAAGTTCACCATGTTAAAAGAAACCATTGCTGGGTAGTTCACGACGTCTAGACTGGGGATTCATTTTTACTATG
This sequence comes from Lolium rigidum, assembly GCF_022539505.1. Taxonomy (NCBI): domain Eukaryota; kingdom Viridiplantae; phylum Streptophyta; class Magnoliopsida; order Poales; family Poaceae; genus Lolium; species Lolium rigidum. Next base: position 5,143,416 of record NC_061509.1, on the reverse strand, counting down.
TATGTCCTGATGCGTTTCTGACTATATAAAAAGGTAGAGGTTCATTTTGCTTACGAAGAAAAGTTTACATATCATTTTGTAGAAGTTTTATTTCGTGGTGAAAGCTTTGCCATAAGTTCACTCGTCAGCCAATCTAGAAAAAATAGCATCTCTATTTATACACATAACATTAATTCATATGTGGTTTATTTGTTCTTTGCTATGGAGAAGTTCAGTTATTTGATCCTGAAAAGTTCACTCTTCTTAGGTTAGCTGTGTGTATGTGTGTTCGCTCTATTCTCATATGGAGTTCACTCTTTTATTTTTTGATGGAGTTCACACTTTTATTTTTCTCGAAGTTCAGCTTTGGTGCACAGCTTCGTTCGCAGAGTTAGTGCGGGAAATTCAGATATAAAAACTGCTGCTAGTGTTGTACTATAAATTCTTAACTGCTGCCTTGTGTGATTTTGTTCATAAAGATTGTTCAGCTTTGTATTTGAGCAAATGTTGGACGATCGCAGCACATAGAAAACAATTTCACGGAGTTCACATATGAAGTTTACTCATTTTTGTTTGGAATTATTTTGTTTCATACACTGTGAAGTTCACTTTTATTTAAAATGCAAGTTCGCTTGTCCAACCTAAGTATGGACTAGTATAGGTCACATTATTCAGAAATGGAAGTTCACTTTTATTAAAATGCATGGATACAACTGAACCACAACGTGAGTGGCTTGCTAGCGCTGCACAATCTGCAGTTTAGAAAGAGTGCGCAGTTTAGAGAGTTAGTGTTCAGAGAACTCATTTCAGTAAGTCCATGATTAAAGATAGAATATGGTGTTTAATAAGTGCACTTCTTCTAATCCGTGAAGCTCACTTCTCCTAATCTGTGAAGCTCACTTCTCTTAATTTGTGAAGTTCACATCTACTGCTATTTTGAATGTCCTATAACTGTTTGTTGTAATGCCTAAGAGTGAGCTATTACGAAAGTTAAGAAATATGATGGTTGCAAGTTCTTAATTTCTGCAACTAGTAGTTCTTAATATCAACAATCATCAATGTATATGGAAAACACCTATGTAATGTATGTGGTCTCGTTCAATATTCCAGTTTGGTGCGGAATTTTCTTTTCTATGTAAAAACTACTTGTTATGCTTATGATACTGACTATCATTTTTCAACTCCCCCTTTTGATGAATGAGGGTTCGAGTAATTTGTTTTTCGCAACATTGGAACAAGCTATCTAGGGTCTGAAGTATTCCGCGCAATAAAATAAACCTCTTTAGCAAGAGCAACGAAGATGAATCTGCATCTATTTTTCGAATGGATGATTACACTAAAAATGATTGTTATGCAGTGCCCTGTAATAATACAAGTATATGTCTGGAAGTGCACATAGGAGAAAATAGGTAGTTCATTGTATATAAAATAAATAGATGTGCTCTTCTTTTTGTAACTTTACCTTCTTCCGTCCAAAAAGTTTCATCATATAGTTTGTTTGTTATTCACAGGAAGTTCATTCATTAGAGGAAGTTCACTTTGGATTGAAAATTAGTTATATCAGGACGCACATGGAGCCCTCCAATTGAAGAAGTTGTCTAGTGAGGTGTTGTTCCTCGATTTGTGTAGTTTCTTACCAGAGAAAGGCCTGAACCAAATAGACTTATAACTGTGATCTCCCCGAGCACCGCTCCAGGCCAAGCACAGCACCTCAAGCAGCCACGCCTGTGGGAGAGCTACTCCGGTCATGTTAGGTCATGGTGATCTGCTACGAAGTTCAGATGATGAAATGGTAAAGGTCCAACTTACTTTTTCTTGCAGTTTAGCTCGTCAGGCAGGCAAACTTTGCAATTGATAGTTCTTTGTTAAAAAGTAGAAGCTCACCTTGTTCTCGCATGAATTTATTTGTTTTTGTTATGGAAGTTTGCTTTGTCCACTGATTTTGGCTAAAGAACACATCAGAAAGTTAACTGTAAAAAATAGAATAAGAAGTTACTTTCTGAATGAGAGACAGAATTTTAGACCATCCACAAGAGAAAGTTGTCCAAAAAGTTCCCTTTGTTCATGAGGACTTGTTAGTATTATGAAAGTTCACTTCTTTTTGCCGCGGAATCCACTTTGGCCCATTCAGGAGATTCACTTTTAGTATCAGGATATTCACTTTTAGTTACAGACGAAAATAGAAGGTAGCGAATGTCTAGAATATTGTTGACGTATATATGCCATAGGCGAAGTTCATTTGATCTATGCATGAAGCTCACCTCCTCTTTTTTGGGGAGTTCGCTATGCCAATTATTCTAATCGGCAAGTTCACACCAATTTCTCGTCCAAGTTCATTATCTCTCAATGTGAAAATTCGTATTTATTTTGTGTGAAAGTTCATTACGCCTATTTACTTAGAAAAAGGTAAACAGTATGAAGTCCACTTATTAAGAATGAAGAAAATAACTACTAATGTAGTTTGGTGAAATAGAATGAGCATGTGTCATAGCATTTAATCTGTTTAAGGAATTACCAACTAGAAGCTTATCATTTTTTTTGTCATTCTGTGGCGATAGCATTTGTGCTTGAACTAGGAGTGCTTGTACTATATACTGGACTACATCTGAAACTATCACCTTGGTAGGGCATTGAGTACTCATTTTATTCCCGTTTTACATCAGGTGATTGCATCTGTGCAGTTCACCTTGGCCCCATCAGGAGTCCACCATGAATCACACCGGAGTCCACCAAGCTCCGAGCTCGCTCGCTGCCCCGCGGACGCACCAGTCCCACCCCCTTACTGGAAGTGCAGGTGCGTGTAAACTAGCGTAACGTTGTTCCTATATCGGAATCACACGATGTTAAACCATCAGCTTGGTTTAAAAGTTTGTTGTATTTAATTTATACATTGGACATTTATCCTCTGCAGCAGTGCACTTGTTCACGAGAGAAGTCCACATGTATATATCAGGAAGGCGTCAGTTCTGCATCTGAGCATGCTACCTCTATCTCCAATTGATTTCTTGTCTCTCTAGTTAATTTATACACTGGATATTTATCCTCTGCATCAATTTATTATGGATAACTTTGATAGCTTTAAAGATAGAAGTTCATGTCTTTCAAATTTGAAGTTTACTTACTATTGTTTTGGAAGTTTCCTTCATCCACTAGATTTGATACAAAAGCACACAACAGAAAAATTGCGAAGTTCACTTCTAATTTAGACACAAGTTCGGTTCGTCCACTACGGGAGTAACTCTTTTATTTTCTGAAAAGAGTTCATTTTATCATAGATGAAAAAGAAAGAAAATCACTTTATCTACCGTAGACGTTCACTTTTATTTTTCATCCAGTTCATTTCATTTTATCGAGTGGTTCAGATTATTTCATAGTTCACTTCGTGCTCGCTGCCGCAAACATGAAGTACATAGGCTGCATGGTAGTTCGGTTTTCATAGTTTCACTGTGAGTGGTTTAGTTATTACATAGTTATTTTTTTAACAGTTCGCTTCGAACATGAAGACATCTCAATTTGTACTACATGGTAGTTCATTTCAGTTTTACATGAAACAGATCAAATGCTCATAGTGAGTTCATTGTTGTAGATTGAAGTTCACTCCGTAATAAAGTGAAGTTCAATAGATACAAAAATACTAAAGTTGGCTTTGTACATACTTAAAGGCAATGCTCGAATAATTTGTGTTTACAGGCGAACAATTATTAGTAAAGAGTTATGTGACAGTGACTAACAACATCTTGTTTTGTTAGATAAAAACTAGGTAAATACTATGGGGCTATGATACGTCTCCAACGTATCTATAATTTCTGATGTTCCATGCTAGTTTTATGACAATACCTACATGTTTTGCTCACACTTTATAATGTTTTATGAATTTTCCGGAACTAACCTATTAATAAGATGCCACCGTGCCAGTTTCTGTTTATTATGTCTATTTATTGCAGAAAAGGCCCAAAAACCAAAGTGCTCGGAAAAATCCAGAAAAATCACAGAAATTCTATTTCGCCGGAAGACTCACGGAGCCAGAAGGGCCAGGCCAGAGGAGGCCCAGGGCCTCCTCCCCATCAGCTAGCACGGCCAGGAGGGGGCCGCCCCACCCTATGGTGTGGGCCCCTTGGGACTCCACCGACGCTCCCCTTTCGCCTATATAATCCCTCGCGACGTGAAAACCCGAGATCAATCAATCATACTCCAGAAAGACTCCAGGGTAGCCGCCGCCATCGCGAAGACAAGTTTCGGGGACAGAAGTCTCTTTTCCGGCACGCCGCCGGGACGGGGAATTGCCCCCGGAGTCATCTCCATCGACACCACTGCCATCTTCATCGCCGTTGATGTCTCCCATGATGAGGAGGGAGTAGTTCTCCCCCGAGGCCGAGGGCTCTACCGGTAGCTATGTGGTTCATCTCTCTCTCCCATGTGATCTTTATGTGATCATGAGCTTTGTAATCTAGTTGAATATGTAGATGTTACTCTTGTCTATTATGCACTCTAGAGGTTACTTTAATATGAACTCCGGATTCACTCTCCACTGTGTGACGGTGACAGTGTGCGCATCGTGTGTGATTCCTTTATGACGTTGTGGAGCTTGTTTACTCCGGCTTGAGGGTGCTCTTGTAGCCCTACACAATGAATGGTGTTTGTTATCCAACAAGAGAGTGTTTGAGATTAGCATTTATTTATTCAGTTATGTGATCATTGTTGAAAGTGTCCACTAGTGAAAGTATGATCCCTAGGCCTTGTTTCTAAGCATTGAAACACCGTTTCCAACAAGTTCTGTTACATGTTTGCTTGCTGCCATCTTTATTTCAGATTTCAATTACTACTTACAATCATCCGTATTACTTGTATTTCACTATCTCTTCGCCGAACTAGTGCACCTATACATCTGACAAGTGTATTAGGTGTGTTGGGGACACAAGAGACTTCTTGTATCGTAATTGCAGGGTTGCTTGAGAGGGATATCTTTGACCTCTACCTCCCTGAGTTCGATAAACCTTGGGTGATTCACTTGAGGGAAAATTGCTGTTGTTCTACAAACCTCTGCTCTTGGAGGCCCAACACTGTCTACATGAATAGAAGCGTGCGTAGACATCAAGATATTTTCTGGCGCCGTTGCCGGGGAGGTAAGGTAAAAGGTATTCACATCCTCCGACTACTAAGCTATTTCCTAGCACTGTTGCCGGTGTGTGAGTGCTCGAAGCTATTTCCTTTAGATCCTGCAATTGCATCTTTTTGTTTCTTGTTTTTATTTTCACTAGTAAGGCTCAATGGAAAACAACAAATTTAGTGAGCTTTTTAATCTTTTTCTTGAGCTAAGACATGAATTGTTTGATGCGAAAATTAAAAAACCTATGGAACCTTATTTGCATGCTGGTAGCAATATTATTAGTATGAACGCAATTACTGCTAATGCCATGGAAAAGTCTAAGCTTGGGGAAGCTAGTTCTTATGATCTTTTTAGCTTCCCATCTTTAGGGGAGAAAATTTTCTCTGATAATACTTTATCTCCCATATGCGATAACTCTAATGATGCTTGTGATATTTTAAATCCACCTGCTGAAAGTATTCCTTTCAAGATACCTATGAAAATTGTTGAACTTGCTATGAACAATTGCTATTTTGGAGATGGGATTGTCCATCCTAGTGATCATTTACTCTTTTTACATGAATTATGCGAGTTTTTTGAGAATGCAGGTATTTCAAAGGACCAAGTTAAGAGGAAGCTATTCTCTATATCTCTGAAGGGTAGAGCTGCAGAATGGTATAAGATGCTGAAGAATGGTCGATCTATTGGTTGGGAGGAAATTGTACCTCTCTTTTATGCTAAATTTTATCCTCCTCATGAAGTGCATGTTGATAGGAATTACATTTATAACTTTTATCCTCGTGATGGAGAGAGTATTTCCCAAGCATGGGGGAGATTGAAGTCACTAATGCTCAAATGTCCCATTCATGAGCTCCCCCGTAATGTTATTATTAATAATTTTTATGCAAGGCTTTCAGGACACCACAAGGACTATCTAGATGCCTGTTTGGAAGGATCTTTCACAAGCAAGGAGGTTGAAGCTAGATGGGATCTTCTTGAAAGAATCCAAGGCAATACTAAAGATTGGGAGAATGACAAAGGTAAAGAATCAGGTATGAACTACGAGTATGATTGCATTAAGTCTTTCGCTCAAACTGCTGATTTTGAAGAGCTTAGTGCTAAATATGGTCTTGATCCTCAAATTATGGTCGATTGCTATAGAGCCTTTGCTTCTCATATTAATGTTCCTAAGGAAAATTGGTACATGTATCATGAACCTTTTAAAGACACTTGCATGGAAAATGAAATTGTTGTTAATGATTGCAAAGAACATGCTCAAACTTCTGAGAATGCTATTTCCTATAAGCATGTTAATTTTTGTGGAGTTCATGGACCTTGTGAAAAGAATAAAATTGAAGAAGAATATTGTATCCATCACAGTGAATGAAAAAACTAGAAAGTGGTTCTAGGGCTCTAGATGATCTTGGTGAAAAAGTTTGTGCCCTCTATCCTTCTATTTGTGAACTTTGCCATAGAGTGGGTCATTTTAATTTTCAATGCTCCTCCAATGATAATTCGAACCCCATGAGTGCTGCAAATTTGTATTGTGATGATGAAATCACTCCTAATCAACATGATGAACTTACATTATTTTTGGAGTGTGAAGAGTTATTGAGAAAAACTTCTTTGGTGGATATGAGTGCTCTTGATATTAATAGTGTCCTCGCATGGGTGTCTTTCTTATTGCATTGATAATTGCTACACAAATACTTACATACAAAATATTTTAGAAGATGACACTTTGCCAAAATATGATAGGACCGCTGTGTGTTTTGAACTTATTAATGAAAAGGAGGAATCCTCCCAAGTTTCTTCCATTGTTTCTGGAAATAAATCAGGTTATGTGGAGAAGCGTCCCCTCAAGCCTCTTCCTCCTAAAGAAGGGAACGAGGAGAAGGAAAAGAAGAAGAAGGGAACGAAGAAGAAGAAGAAGAAGAAGAAGAAGAAGAAGGGGGAATAAAAGAAAGAGGTAACGGCATATCCCCGCGTGTATGAGATAACGATAGGTAACCGTAAGTATGTTGCTCCTAATGATTATTATGATAATGAATCTGAGTACAATGATCTTCCTATGCCCTTTACCTATATTAGTGATTATGATTTAGAAGAGCACACTACTTTTGATATTGAAAATCTCTGGGAAACTAATTCTGAAAATAAGGATGTTAATAACTGCCATAGTATTAATACTATCCATATTTCTTCCCATGACGATATAGAAAGCTCTAAGCTTGGGGAAGCTTGTTTTGATGAGCATGATATTTTTAGTCCCCCGAGCATGGAGGAGAAAATTTACTTTGATGATATTTTACCTCCTATATATGATGATTACAATGATGACTATCATATTTTCAGTCCACCTACTATTGAGGAGAAAATTAATTATGACTACAATATGCCTCCTATATATGATGATTATGGTGATGAGAATAATAATGATAGCTATTTTATTGAATTTGCTCCCACTACAATAAATATTAAAGACTATGCTTATGTGGAGAGTAATAATTTTATGCATGTAGCTCATGATAAGAATGTTTCATGTGATAGTTATATTGTTGAGTTTGTTCATGACACTACTGAAAGTTATTATGAGAGAGGGAAACATGGTTATATGCATCTTAATAATATTAAGTTTCCCCTCTTTATGTTGAGAATCTTGAAGTTGCGCGTGTGTTGCCTTTCTATGCTTGTTGCATTATGCTTACATGACTTGTTTATTTACAATATTCCTTTTCATAGGAAGTGGGTTAGACTTAAAAGTGTTTCTTATTTGCTTTTGATGTTCTCTTTTGCTTCAACTCATATTTATTGCGAGAGCATCATTAAAATTACTGAGCCCATCTTAATGGCTATAAAGAAAGCACTTCTTGGGAGATAACCAATGTTTTTATTTTGCTACTTGTTTTGTTGTGTCTTGGAAGTTGTTACTACCGTAGCAACCTCTCCTTATCTTTACTTTATTGCATTGTTGTGCCAGGTAAAGTCTTTGATAGTAAGGTTGATACTAGATTTGGATTTCTGCGCGAAACAAATTTCTAGTCATCACGAATTTGAGTAGAACTCTCTCGTAGGAAACTCGGAAAAATCTGCGAAAATTCATGAGTAATCCTCGGATATGTACGCAACTTTCATTAAATTTGAGCTTCTTCACTTCGAGCACGTTAAGTGCCTCTAAAAAATTCGTCTTTACGTGATCTGTTCTGTTTTGATAGATTCTGCCTTTTATTTCACATTGCCTCTTTTACAGTGTTTGAATGGATTTATTTGCTGCATTAACTTTCATTAGCTTTGGGTAATGTCCGGAAGTGTTAGGAATGATTGTGTCCTCTCTGAACATGTGAATTTTTGATTATGCACTAACCCTCTAATGAGTTTGTTTTGAGTTTGGTGTGGAGGAAGTTTTCAAGGGTCAAGAGAGGAGGATGATATAATATGATCAAGAAGAGTGAAAAATCTAAGCTTGGGGATGCCCCCGTGGTTCATCCTTGCATATTTCAAGAAGACTCAATCATCTAAGCTTGGGGATGCCCAAGGCATCCCCTTCTTCATCGACAACTTATCGGGTCACCTCTAGTGAAACTATATTTTTATTTCGTCACATCTTATGTGCTTTACTTGGAGCGTCTCGTATGCTTTTATTTTTGTTTTTGTTTGAATAAACTCGGATCCTAGCATTCTTTGTGTGGGAGAAAGACACGCTCCGTCGTTTCATATGAACTACTTGGTGTTCTTAGCTTTACTTTTAATGTTCATTGCGAAGGTTAAAAACTGCTTCGTTCATTGCTATTTGGTTGGAAACAGAAAATGCTCCATGTGGTAATTGGTATATTGTCTTGAATAATTTGATACTTGGCAATTGTTTTGAGCTCTCAAATAGATCATGTTTAAGCTCTTGCATCATGTAGATTGAACCTATTAGTGGAGAATTACCGTAGAGCTTGTTGAAATTTGGTTTGCATGATTCGTCTCTCTAAAAGTCTAGATATTTTCTGGTAAAAGTGTTTGAACAACAAGGAGACAGTGTAGAGTCTTATAATGCTTGCAATATGTTCTTATGTAAGTTTTGTTGTACCGGTTCATACTTGTGTTTGCTTCAAACAACCTTGCTAGCCAAAGCCTTGTACGGAGAGGGAATGCTTCTCGTGCATCCAAAACCTTGAGCCAAAACCTATGCCATTTGTGTCCACCATAACTACCTACTATGTGGTATTTTTACGCCATTCCAAGTAAATTGCTCGCGTGCTACCTTTAAATTTTCATTCTTTGTCTTTGCAATACATAGCTCATGGGAAAATAGCTTAAAAACTATTGTGGTATTGAATATGTCGCTTATGTATCTTATTTCTTATAAGTTGCTTGTTGAGCGGTAACCATGTTTACGGGGACGCCATCAACTCGTTACACCTTTGTTGAATATCATGTGAGTTGCTATGCATGTTCGTCTTGTGCTGAAGTAAGGGTGATTTATCATGATTAAATGGTTTGAGTATGCATATTGTTAGAGAAGAACATTGGGCCGCCAACCAAAGCCATGTATCATGGTGGAAGTTTCGGTTTGGACATTAATCCTCAATCTCTTATGAGAATATTATCCATTGTTGAATGCTTAAGCATTAAAGAGGAGTCCATTATCTGTTTTCTATGTTTTCCCGGTATAGATGTCCTCAAGTTGAGATCTATCAAAACGAGAAATCAAATGCGATCTATCTCCTTGGACCTCTGTACAGGTGACATAGAGGTACCCCTTTGTGACACTTGGTTGAAACATATGTAATGCAATGATAATCCATGGAAATCCGAGCTAATTAGGACAAGGTGCGAGCACTATTGGTATTCTATGCATGATGCTTGCAACTTATAGGATGTTTTATGCATAACACATATGAATTATTACTACCGTTGAAAAAATTGTCTCCATGTTTCCAAAATAAAAAGCTCTAGCACAAGAGTAATCCCTGCTTCCCTCTGCGAAAGGGCCTTTCTTTTACTTTTTGTTGAGTCAGTTTACCTACTTCTCTCTATCTTAGAAGCAAACACTTGTGTCAACTGTGTGCATTGATTCCTACATACTTGCTTATTTGCATTCATCATATTACTTTGTGTTGACAATTATCCATGAGATAAACATGTTGAAGTTGAAAGCAACTGCTGAAACTTATATCTTCATTTGTGTTGCTTCAGAACCTTCTATTAAGAATCTATTGCTTTATGAGTTAACTCTTATGCAAGACTTATTGATGCTTGTCTTGAAAGTACTATTCATGAAAAGTCTTTGCTATATGATCAGTTGTTTAGTCATTATCTTTACCATTGCTTTGAATCACTTCATTCATCTCATATGTTTTATAATAGTATTGATCAAGATTATGATAGTAGCATGTCACTTTAGAAATTATCCTTGTTATCGTTTACCTACTCGAGGGCGAGTAGGAACTAAGCTTGGGGATGCTTGATACGTCTCCAACGTATCTATAATTTCTGATGTTCCATGCTAGTTTTATGACAATACCTACATGTTTTGCTCACACTTTATAATGTTTTTATGCATTTTCCGGAACTAACCTATTAACAAGATGCCACAGTGCAAGTTTCTGTTTATTATGTCTGTTTATTGGGAAAAGGCCCAAAAACCAAAGTGCTCGGAAAAATCCAGAAAAATCGCAGAAATTCTATTTCGCCAGAAGACTCACGGAGCCAGAAGGGCCAGGCCAGAGGAGGCCCAGGGCCTCCTCCCCATCGGCCCGGCGCGGCCGGGGAGGGCCGTCCCACCCTATGGTGTGGGCCCCTCGGGACTCCACCGACGCTCCCCTTTCGCCTATATAATCCCTCGCGACGTGAAAACCCGAGATCAATCAATCATACTCTAGAAAGACTCCAGGGTAGCCGCCGCCATCGCGAAGACAAGTTTCGGGGGACAGAAGTTTATGTTCCGGCACGCCGCTGGGACGGGAAATTGCCCCCGGAGTCATCTCCATCGACACCACCGCCATCTACATCGCTGTTGCTGTCTCCCATGATGATCGAGGAGGGAGTAGTTCTCCCCCGAGGCTGAGGGCTCTACCGGTAGCTATGTGGTTCATCTCTCTCCCATGTGATCTTTATGTGATCATGAGCTTTGTAATCTAGTTGATATGTAGATGTTACTCTTGTCTATTATGCACTCTAGAGGTTACTTTAATATGAACTCCGGATTCACTCTCCACGGTGTGACGGTGATAGTGTGTGCATCGTGTGTGATTCCTTTATGATGTTGTGGAGCTTGTTTACTCCGGCTTGAGGGTGCTCTTGTAGCCCTACACAATGAATGGTGTTTGTTATCCAACAAGAGAGTGTTTGAGATTAGCATTTATT
>NC_061509.1:5034698-5131897 GCF_022539505.1 Lolium rigidum | reverse complement strand
TTATGTGATCATTGTTGAGAGTGTCCACTAGTGAAAGTATGATCCCTAGGCCTTGTTTCTAAGCATTGAAACACCGTTTCCAACAAGTTCTGTTACATGTTTTCTTGCTGCCATCTTTATTTCAGATTGCAATTACTACTTACAATCATCCGTATTACTTGTATTTCAGTATCTCTTCGCCGAACTAGTGCACCTATACATCTGACAAGTGTATTAGGTGTGTTGGGGACACAAGAGACTTCTTGTATCGTAATTGCAGGGTTGCTTGAGAGGGATATCTTTGACCTCTACCTCCCTGAGTTCGATAAACCTTGGGTGATTCACTTGAGGGAAACTTGCTGCTGTTCTACAAACCTCTGCCCTTGGAGGCCCAACACTGTCTATAGGAATAGAAGCGTGCGTAGACATCAGGCTGCCTCTCTCCAGCCAGGACAAGGACGTACCTTCCATTTTTCTTCACTTATTAGAATAATCGAGAGTCCACAAGCTATATTCTATGGTGTCAGCAGGCATCTTCCTCCTGGGCGCTGGACTCTCATGGACTTCCTACTGGTAAGACCCGAACTTATTTCAACGCTGTAAATGTGACTTGAAGCGGCAGTTCACTTAGTAACTCTGTGTAGTTCGCTAGTGGTGAACAATGAAGTTTAGAAAATAACTATTATCCGCTAGTTCACTTCGAGCACATGCAAACTTTATTTGTTAGTGTAGTTCACCAGGACATTTTTTATATTTTGTCTATGTTATCACCAGAATTTGACCGAGTCGGAGGTGGGCCGCGATCAAGATGGATTTGAAGAATATACATGGAAGAAATGCGGGAATCGGCCTTTTATACCAAGTTGGGCTTAATTGCCCGTGTATCTGTAAAATATTAGATCGCATCTTAGTTTAGAAGTTAGAATCTTACTCGTGCACGGTTTGGTGCACGCCCACATTAGAAAGTCCCCCGGACTATAAATATGTATCTAGGGTTTATGGAATAAACAACAACCAACGTTCAACCACAAACAAATCTCGGCGCATCGCCAACCCCTTCGTCTCGAGGGTTTCTACCGGTAAGCATCATGCTGCCTAGATCGCATCTTGCGATCTAGGCAGCACAAGCCTGCCCACGTTGTTCATGCGTTGCTCGTATCGAAGCCTTTTTGATGGCGAGCAACGTAGTTATCTTAGACATGTTAGGGTTAGCATTGTTCTTCATATTACATGCTTTCGTAGTGCAACCCTTGCATGTCTAGCCGCCCTTACACCTATCTTAGGTGTAGGGGCGGCACCCCGCTTGATCATAGTTTAGTAGATCTGATCCGTTACGATTGCTCCTTGTTCTACAAGGATTAGTTTAATATCTGCAATAGTTAGGCCTTACAAAGGGGGAGGATCCAGCGGCACGTAGGGTGTCGTTCGTTGGCCCTAAGCAGGATGTTCCGAGGATCAACCTCGTGTTGGTTTTCAGGCCTTGTTTAGGATCGGCTTACGATCACCGTGCGTGGCCGCGAGGCCCAACCTGGAGTAGGACGATCCGATTATGCGGTGAAAACCCTACATCGTCGTAGATCTCTTTAGCTTTACCTTGATCAAGCAGGACCACCATATATTCGGACACCCCGTCTGAATCATGGGTGGATCGGCTCTTTGAGCCGATTCACAGGATAACTCGAGAGCCGATCGAGGCTCGTATTTAACGTTTACGTGTGTGCCCTGCAGGAAACTAAGCGAGGCATCATCCACACCTTCCCGACCAGGTATAGGTCAGGTGGCACGCCCTGTGATAAACATCGGTGCGTGCGACCGGGAGGCTTTGCGGGCCGTCGCTCCGAGGGACTGGGGCCAGCCGCAGCCCTAGTTGTCCCCGGCTCTACCGTGTTGCCCGTCTCTCGCCCGCCGTGGGGTTTCGACGTCAACACATTCCGGCACGCCCGGTGGGACCAGCTTCGACATCCGCAACATCTCCATCTACATCCGAGATGGCGGAAGACACTCCGGTCACGTACGAGGATCCGCTCGATGAGCTCAAGAAGAAACATGACGAGATCAAGGCAACCCTCGAAGCCGAACTCATCGGCTCCTTCCACCGAACCCGCACCCATGGCGTCAGGTGGAAGGGTTTCACACCTGAAGGCGCGCTCGATGGAGTGGACCTGTCCGCCCCGTCAGAAGAACGCACCAGGTCGCTGCGGCAGGAGATCAACTACATGGTAGCTCATTCGCTGCACCGCCACTCTGAGAGCCTGGTGAACACCTTGGAGCGTGTCGCTCTGCGCGTCGTCAAGGAAATCATGAGTCACCGGTACTCCCCGTCGGGACCGGCTCGGGGACTTTCAAAGGAGAGATGCCACTCCAGCCCCGACCGTTCGCATGGGCAGCACCGGAACTGCCGAACTCATCGGCATACGTCGTCTACAGGATTGGTGGTGATCCTAGTGACTACCAATTCCTGCCTGAGGCACCCAAGGAGGTCCCGCACGGATACGCGTGCGCATACGTACCGGACTGCAACGCCTGGGCACTCTCGAACCAGGCTGCAATAACAGCGGCCTCTGGAACGGCAGGAGGAACGTCAGGAGCCGATCCTGAGAAGCAGTCGTGGCTGACTAAGTACGCCGCCCCGACAAACCTCCAAAGCCCAGCTCCTGCAGTTGGCTTAGAACCGGAAAAGCAAGCATGGCTAGTTAAGTATGCCACCCCGGCGAATCTTCAGGGTTCGACACCTTCAGCCATCACAGCGGATCAGATTTGTGCAATTCTGAAAGATCAGTTCGGCATGATGCCGAAAAGGAAGGCGTTCGGCTACACCAAGCCGTACCCTAACAGCTACGAACCGATCCCGCCGCCACCCAAATATCGGCTCCGGACTTCACGAAGTTTAGTGGATCAGATGGGTCCAGCTCCATCGAGCATGTGAGCCGATATTTGGCACAGCTGGGCACGATCTCAGCGTCAGATGAGTTGCGCGTGAGGTTCTTCTCACAATCCCTCACAGGATCGGCTTTCGGGTGGTACACATCGCTACCACCGAACTCCATCCAAACTTGGAAGCGAGTTGGAAGAGCAGTTCCATGAGCAGTACCATTCGAAGCTTCCGAGTCTAGCATTGCCGATCTAGCACAACTACGTCGAAGCGCGGAGAACCGTGACAGAATACATCCAGCGCTTCAGGAATCTTAGGAACCGATGCTATTCGGTTCGTATAACTGAAAAGGAAGCGATCGAGTTGGCAGTAGCAGGCCTTGCAACACGGCTCAAGGACATGGCCTCCCAAGCAGATTATCCCTCGCTGGCGCACGTGGTTCGAAACTTTCGAAGCATATGAACAGCGCCACCCGGACCTGTACCAAGACAAGTTCAAGCGTGCGGTAGCCCCGGTCGATGCGAGAGGAAGACGAAGTTCCTGCGGGAGACCAAGAAGTAGCAGATGGCTGAGTGGACTCGGGGAGGAACCCCGTGTCCCGCAAATGGGTAAAGCCACCGGGCCCGCCCAGGGGATTTGATTTTGACGTGACCAAGACTGAGCAAATTTTCGACCTCCTACTCAAGGAAAAGCAGTTGAAGATACCTGAAGGTCTCAAATTCCCCACGGCGCAAGAGCTGAATGGAAAGCCATACTGCAAATGGCATAACTCGCTCTCCCATGCCACCAACGACCGCAGGGTGTGGCGTCAGCACATCCAAGCGGCGATAGAGAACGGGCGTCTAATTTTCAACCAGTACGCCATGAAGGTCGATACCCAGCCCTTCCCCGCCGTGAACATGGTGGAGTATGCTTGCCATGCAGGGTGCCAGCCGGGTTTCCTGTGCAGTATCAACATGGTAGATCTTGGACACCACGCTGGCAAGAATGGAGATGAGGGCAGCTGATCTCATGACGAAGATACAGAAGAAGCCGCTCCACGCGATCGGCTCCGCAAAGACGGCAAGCGCTACGTCACAGAGGGAGAAGTGAAGAACATAAGATATCAGCGACCTCTCTCTGATCACCTCCTCAACAAGTATGTGAGTCAGTACGACCAACGCCGACGGTCCGGCGATGATGATGAAAGAAATCGTCTGGCTAGAGAAGCCAGAAGACATCGTCGACATGATCACGATGAGGAGGAGCACGAGCGCCGTGCCAAAGAAGAATCAAGGGAGCAAGATAACAACGCCAGACACTGGGATTGCCCTTTCTTCAGACACTGCTGGGATTCAGGAATGAGCCGATTGCCCACAATCGGCAATCGCCGTAATGCAACCGAAGAAGAAGGAGGCAGCCAATGTATCTGTGTTCGAGCGCTTAGGACCTCTCCCGCCACCAAGCAAACGCGCTGAGTCACCTCGTTGGGCAGATCTCAAGGATTCAGAAGATGAGGGGGAAGAAGAAGACAGATACCATCGTCCAAGGTGGTGCCCTGATGGACTCAGCCGTTCCCAAAAACGCAGGGTTCAACGATTGCACGGCCTGGAAGAAGCCGAGAGGTTATACTTGCATACATTGAGGAAGGCAAGGCCCGATCTGGCTGCAAAGGTTCAGCGAACCCTGGATGAAGAGGGTCGTCCACGGAAAATGGAGTGGCGCCCCAAACAAAGGAAAGCCGATGATGAAACATCGGCTGGTACAAACATGGTGCTCGTCCTTCCAACGGAGCTCAGTGCTCCACGACTCTACGATGCACTCAAGGTGGACGACAGCAAGCGCATAAAGTTAGAGGTTGGGTTGGTTTTATCCAGCCTGACCGAGTAGCAAGATTAAACCCATGACCAAACAAGGCGAGGCTGATCCTTGTGATCGGCCCCAAAATTTATGAAGGGGACTTACAAAACCTTCACCGAGCAAGCAACGTGGAGGCCGATTCCAGCAATCGGCCAAAATTATCCTCACCCACCATTCTGCCTGGGCTCGACATGTTAATCCAACAGAGCCGATACCATCATTTCTCTTGATAGAATCGGCTCGGGGGCACCCGAGTGGATAAAGCATGAGGATATGCAGTAGAAGTAGCTCATCCTTTGGTGATGGGTATTGAAGTGTGGGGGCCGATACACAAATCGGCCAGAAAATTCGAAAATTTTCGAGCACAGCCGATGCAGCAGGCATCGACTTAAGGATATAAAAACCGATGCATGGCCATCGACTCAAGAGGAGTAACTGTTACGATCAGAGGGTCAATGGAGCACTAATGGAAGAACTCCTCAATGGAGTAGCTTAAGAGCTCGGATCCTCTCTTCAAGGACAAGACCAAGAGCAGCCTGGACGTGCAGATCAGGTCAAGGATGGGTCGCATCAGATCTGCCAAAGGAAAGGAGCCGATCTAACTGGCAAGGCGCAGGAAGAACTGAAAAAGCTCGGGGGGCAGCTCACCTTGAAGGTTCTCTGCTTGGGGCTACGTCATGAGTTAAGGCTAATGTCGGCACATGTGGCTGATTCGCCTTCATTAAGGCTCTGGGGGCAGCTCGCCCTAAAGGTCGTTGCTCCGAGGAGCCGATTTGGTTGGAATCGGCTAGCCCTCGCGACACAACTGGTTTGGAGAGCGGTGTTCTGTTACAGAGTCATCAGTTTGAGCATCCAAGGCGGTTCCAGGACTCTTTTAAAGTCGCCTGCTCAAAGATCAAGTCGCCAGCTTACTAAGATCGGCTGTGCCATCATCATCGGCAGAAGCCAGCTAGCTTGGAGGGATGGCTAGATTGGTCTGTCTCGCAGATTATCATGAAACTGATGCGTTACCATCGGTCACTAAGCATGGATTAGGCCAACAGTCGACAAGCTCAGCATGAAAGAAATCGGCGAAATCAAGCTAAGGGAATTCTTCATTAGTATTGGGATTTCTTACAATGGGGAGCCGATTGCTCGAGGAGGGAAGAACAAAAGAAGGGTCTATTGACCAATCTACTACTGCTAGGCCTATACTATTAGATCCTAATCTACGGGCCATCACTGCCCTCATCGTCATCCTCAGAACTCTCATCGGCACTGCTGCCGATGGGCTCCTCGTCGCTACTCCCGTAGCCCTCCACGGGGGCTTCATCCCCGTCTTCGTCGTCGCTGCTGTCGTCGTCCCACCACATGCGGAGGTGCTTTGCTGGCGGGTAGCCCTCGAGGGGGTCGTCGTCGTCGTCTTCTTCTCCCTCTTCTTCAGAAGTGGGGCAGCCGTCCCAGGAGAACTGGTCGTCCTCGCTTTTTGGCTCCAGTTCCCCATCGGCGAGGAACTGAAGATCTTCATCCCCGCTGGTCAAGGACTTGTCGTCCTCAGACCAAATGGAGGAGGCATGGCTCTCCTCGTCCCAGTCTTCCGGGGCACGAATTTCCGGCGGCGTCTCGCGGGAGGAATCGGACCCGTAGGAAAACTCGGAGGAAGAGGAAGAAGACATGGCGGCACAGAGGGTTTTTTGGTGCTAATGCGAGGAGGACGAAGGAGACGCAAGCTGTTTAGAACGGTTAAATAAAGGGGATATGAGAGAGATTCAATGCCACAGCAGCTTCCGAGGAGATGGTGCCCAACAGGAAAATTTTACGGCCACGTGGAGAAGTGGAAGGGGCAAGGCATCATGATGGGGATTCACGCGGCAGCTCTGCTCTGCCACGACATGACCCGACGAAAGAAAGCGTAATGATTTTGGAAATGTCATTTCCAAAACCAGGGGGGCATGTGTTATCACCAGAATTTGACCGAGTCGGAGGTGGGCCGCGATCAAGATGGATTTGAAGAATATACATGGAAGAAATGCGGGAATCGGCCTTTTATACCAAGTTGGGCTTAATTGCCCGTGTATCTGTAAAATATTAGATCGCATCTTAGTTTAGAAGTTAGAATCTTACTCGTGCACGGTTTGGTGCACGCCCACATTAGAAAGTCCCCCGGACTATAAATATGTATCTAGGGTTTATGGAATAAACAACAACCAACGTTCAACCACAAACAAATCTCGGCGCATCGCCAACCCCTTCGTCTCGAGGGTTTCTACCGGTAAGCATAATGCTGCCTAGATCGCATCTTGCGATCTAGGCAGCACAAGCCTGCCCACGTTGTTCATGCGTTGCTCGTCATCGAAGCCTTTTTGATGGCGAGCAACGTAGTTATCTTAGACATGTTAGGGTTAGAATTGTTCTTCATATTACATGCTTTCGTAGTGCAACCCTTGCATGTCTAGCCGCCCTTACACCTATCTTAGGTGTAGGGGCGGCACCCCGCTTGATCATAGTTTAGTAGATCTGATCCGTTACGATTGCTCCTTGTTCTACAAGGATTAGTTTAATATCCGCAATAGTTAGGCCTTACAAAGGGGGAGGATCCGGCGGCACGTAGGGTGTCGTTCGTTGGCCCTAAGCGAGGATGTTCCGAGGATCAACCTCGTGTTGGTTTTTATGCCTTGTTTAGGATCGGCTTACGATCACCGTGCGTGGCCGCGAGGCCCAACCTGGAGTAGGACGATCCGATTATGCGGTGAAAACCCTACATCGTCGTAGATCTCTTTAGCTTTACCTTGATCAAGCAGGACCACCATATATTCGGACACCCCGTCCGAATCATGGGTGGATCGGCTCTTTGAGCCGATTCACGGGATAACCCGAGAGCCGATCGAGGCTCGTATTTAACGTTTACGTGTGTGCCCCTGCAGGAAACTAAGCGAGGCATCATCCACACCTTCCCGACCAGGTATAGGTCGGGTGGCACGCCCTTGTGATAAACATCGGTGCGTGCGACCAGGAGGCTTTGCGGGCCGTCGCTCTGAGGGACTCGGGCCAGCCGCAGCCCTAGTTGTTCCCGGCTCTACCGTGTTGCCCGTCTCTGCCCGCCAGGGGGTTTCTGACGTCAACAGTCTAAAAGTTAGACAAAAGGATTAATTCTCCTTTTGAGGACATTTACTCTGTCGGGGCAAAAAAGGTTTCACATTTTATTGTCTTAAAGTAGGAAGTTCATTTGTTATTTTCTAGAAGTTCGAATCTACTGTTCGAGACGTTCACTTATTTTACTGCAAAAATACTTCTGTAGGCCAGCATTTCTTTTCCTGTTTCTGGATATGCACCAGCTTTGTGTATGGAGGATTGCATTCAAAAAACTGATCATTGCACAGTACAAATCATCTGCACTTTGGAATAAAAATTCTTTTGCTTCACTGCAACATAAATTCACTTCTTAGTCTAAACCATCTCACTACATTAGACTATCACAGACAAATGTTGGTACTGGTATGTTTCACCATGTACTGGTAGTTTTGGGTAGGTCTAGCCAAAGTAATCTTCCTTCTGTTATGTAGCTTTTGTCTTTATGTTGACTATTTAGAGGAAATTGAACTATTATGATCAAAATTTCATGATCAGCAATTCATTTTGACTATTTAATTGTACGAGTGTGCATCTTCAAAAGGAACTTACTCTCACTTGTGAAGATTATTTAGAATTTGCACTAGTTTATGAGCTTATGGAGGTTAATGAAGATTCTGTACAACTTTCTTCAAGGAAACTTTGCGTTGTAGTTGGAGAAGTCGTGATGTCGTGGTCAACATTCGAGGAGTTGGCGACCTCCCAATCCCGATGCTGCCCCAGATCTGTCACTCCCAAGCTTAACTCAGTTGGTCTTGGGTTTTGGCTAGTTGAATACATGCTTGTCCAGGCCATCAGGAACACACACTTGGTACTACTGGTTTATGATGTTCTCATGAATGCCATATGTTTGTTGAAAACGCTCATGTGTGCATAGATACATGTATGTGCGGCAACGAGGATGGATTCGCTTAGCTATGTGATCTGGACAGTCCACTTTTGTGTAGCTCGGCATTTTAGTTGTATGTATATAAGTAGCTCACCACAGTTCACCTTCTTTTTCTCTTAGAAAATGACTGTTAACTTCTTTCTATAAAGTTTACTCAATTCAGGGAGTTCGTTTTCTTCTGTAATGCAGTTCAATTCCTATGCACTTGAAAGTTAACAAAAAAATTGTGTGAAAAAATACCACTGATGATATACTGATATACTCGAGAAACTGTAGTTCACTTCTATTTTATTGGCAAGTTCAATTTGTCAAGCACTGGTTTCACAAAAATTATTGGCAATATTCACTGTAGGAAAACCTCATCAAGAAAAAACAGTGGACAGAAGTTCACTCAGTGAACATCATAAGTTCACTTCTAGAAAATTTAGAAAACAAGCTGGAAATTTATTTTTTTGTTAATATTAACTTTGAACACGGGGAAGTTCACCGTGAACATACCAGATATTTTCTTTTGTAAAACTTCACTTTGTATCGGCGCGAAAGGTCACTTTGCACATGTAGGAAGTACATTTTGAGCATGCTTGAAACTTTTATACTGCGATCGGAAGTTCACTAACATATATCGAGAAGTTCACTTCCATATTCGAGCACTGTATTTTTTTGGACGGAATTCATATGCATAGAAATCGTTCGTACAACCTCTTATTGGGCAAATCGACCGACGCCACGTCAAATTAGCACTAATATAACCCTATTAATACTCCAACACACCGCAATGCCTCACCTAATCAATCTAGATGAGCCAATATCAAAATGTTGCCGTGTCGGTGTTATCTCTGATTTTACATATCTCTGAAATTAAACTTTAACCGTTTAGAATTTGGAAAAATGTTCAATATGAAAAATATGCGCCTAATCAATATCTTTTCAACGCAATATCACTTGGAACATTCCGACGAGTGGTTCGGAAAAAATCCCCAAAAAAACAGTACGAAAAACCGAGAAGTTTGAAAAGCGGAATCACGTATTCTCAAATCTGCTCTTAAACTGTAAAGAATTTGGAAAAGTGTTCTTCATAAAAAAGGTGCGCCTAGTCAGCAGCTTTCCAACGGCATATCACACGCATCAATGCGATAAACATTTGAAAAATCAGAACACCAAAACTGCACGAAAATAGAGAAATCCGTGAAAACGTTGTTTTGTATATTTCAAATTAGTTTTAAAAAATACAGAATTTGGGAAAACACTGAACACGGAAAAGTTGCGAAATTTCCGTACGAATCCAACGGTATACTATACGCATCAATCCGATAAGCGGTTTGAAAACCAACATGAAAATATTGTCCGCACGAACATGCAATTCTGGTATTCTATCGAGGGGTTCACTAGGAAACACCCGGAAGTTCACAAGTGGTTCCAGAGAAGTTCAGATGCGACGAAAGTTTGCTATATTTTTTGAAGTTCACTTCAAACTAGACTGAAGTTTCGGAAGTTTGCCCTGTACAATATTGAAGTCCGTCGGGAAGTTCAGATTCAGGGAAGAAGAAGTTCAGATCCATGTACCGGGAAGTTCGGAAAGGGTTCGAGAATAGTTATTCTTGAACCGGTTCGAGAATAGCAGACCTATATATAGATTAGGGAATGAAGATTAGGGAATGTTGTGCACGCTATTATGCAGAATGAAGATTAGGGAATGCAGAATAAGGAACATCCATGATGTTGGGTTCATTGACCCACAAATCGTTAATGGATATGTGTTACAAAATCACCCCGCCGACGTGGAGCAAGACCTGTTGATTTTTCTTAGAAAGCGAGGAACTCAAAAGTGATATTCTATTTCCTTACCATTTTGGGTGAGTGTTTCGTCTTGAGCACATTCTCTTTTGTTTACTCCATGCATGGTATGTGGCTAATCGATGAGTTATGCATGACTGTGCATGTATCGTGTCCGCAGGTTCCACTGGATTCTGCTAGTAATTCAATTTCACACCTCCACAGTTCTCGTCATCGACTCTCTGAATATGGATTCAAAGCTTTGGGTCGACATGAGAAGAATGCTGCAAAAGTAATTATTTTCATTCATTTGCGCTCTACATCGATCGGCTTCTTTCGTTCATTTCCTAATATCAAGTAACTAATAACTCTCTTGTTCATTTAATTTTCTTTGCCTCGTAGGGTTTGGAGACGGTTCACAGATGAAACAGTCGGTGAATTCAAAAAAGAGCTAGAATTTAGGAGGTCACTGACTGGGGAAATTCAGCCATCGGGGACCAATCTATGTGGATACTATGTTTGTGAGTTCATCCGGAGATACACCTCTGAGCGGACGCCGTCGGATAACAACGTCAAGAGGAATAATTTGCGGAAGACGCTTAGTCCAGAAGCTCGCTTCCGACCAATTCAAGAGTAACTAGCAGGATGGTTCATGAGGGAAGTCCTCCATCCTAAAGGAGAACACTATTACGAGGACGTAGAACTTCTGATGAAGTAAATTATGTATGGAAACTTGTTCAAAATTGTATATGGTCATCCGATATTGAATATATATTGTATATTCCTC
The DNA here is from genome assembly GCF_022539505.1 of Lolium rigidum. Lineage (NCBI taxonomy): Eukaryota > Viridiplantae > Streptophyta > Magnoliopsida > Poales > Poaceae > Lolium > Lolium rigidum. The sequence goes on along the minus strand of NC_061509.1, from coordinate 5,120,650 downwards.
TTGAATTATTTTTGGTTCTAATTTCAAATTTGTTTGAAATTGTACATTCATATGCATGTTTGTAGTACCGTAGAATATGTGAAACTCCTTTAAAATTAAAATAAAAAACAAAAAAAATAAAACAATACAAATTAAAATGAAACCAGATTTAGGGTGGGGGGGCTAAAACCCTAAACCTGCGGTGGCCTTTAGTCGCGGTTGGCCAGAAGAACCGCGACTAAAGATCCTCCGCCCCGACGATCGCCTGGCGCCCACATGGACGGGCCTTTAGTCGCGGTTCGTAAGCAACCGCGACTAAAGGGGGGCTTTAGTCGCACATATTTAATCCCGGTTGCGCAACCGCGACTAATGGCAGTTGCCAACTAGGACTAAAGCCCCTTTTTCTACGAGTGATACGTGCTAGTGTTTACAAAACCATATGATCTACATGAACAAATGATTAACTTGAGCGGTACAGGGAGGCAACAATAAGCGGCAGATCTGCATACATACATACACAAATAATAGGTAGAATAGAAGAGACTGAGAGATTCAGCCGCGCTAGATGCATTCCAACTTAAGTACAAGGCTTTGACTTGCAGGAAGACCAAGAAGAAATCAGCACAGCCACGTGCGGGTGGACGGCAGCGTCTGTGTACGGGCGGACGAGACAGGGCTACGAGACATGCCAATACACGCGGACGGACGAGTGCGGCGGCCAACGAGCACCAGAAGGACATGCACGTGGGGGCGAGGGAGATCTATCGAGCACTCGAGCGGAGGGTGGGTGGAGTGCTCGCATCTTCCGAGCCGCCGTCGGTTGTGAGCTGGGAGGAGGGGGTTTGTCTAGTTAGGGTTGTGAGGAGGGGTCAAAGGTAGTGGGAGCCTTTATACGGCGGCTGTAGGTAGCACTTGCGGGACGAGGCCAAATCTAAAGAATAGAGTGGTCGGGTCTGGCCGGGCTAAATTTGGGCTGTAATTTGAGGCCCGAGCCCAGCCCGACTATTGCTGCGGCTTGTAAATTCAGGCCCATGCCCGGCCCAAGGTGCAAGCGAAGCTTGGCCCAGCCTAGCATTTTTGGACTGAGCCCGGGCCGGCCGTCGGGACGGGCTGCCTAGGTATGGTGTGGACCTGGAAAACTCTAGAAAAAGGCCGACCTTCGCGAAGGGAAGATAACTCGCTCCGCGCACGACAAGTGGCGCGCTGTGATGCCATAAAATCTCTGGGAAGTGGTCTCCCTGCTCGACACGTGTCGCAAGGAGAAGCAAAGTGGGGATGAGGGAGGAGAGAGAAGGCAGAGGGGGCTGCGTTTTTCCCTTTATTTTCTAGATTCGGTTTTTCAAAATGAAATATCTTGAGAACCGTAAGTCCAAATGACGAACCGTTTTCACTTTTGAGATCCTCTCGTCGAGATCTTCAAAACTAGATCCCATGTTGGTAGGTTTCGAGATACTTTTTTTGCGTACTTCCTATACTACTATGGTTGTACTCGTCTTGTGTATCTAACTGTACTCGTGCATGAACTGATATGTACTTCTCTTTTGAAGGTATTTAGTGCATTTTTCCCTTTACTCGTGTGAGCAACAGTACCTGTACTCGTTCGTGTGCGCGAGTGTACCTGTCTTATGTGGACGACTGTACATGTACTCGCTCGTGTAGGCGACTGTACTTACTCGTGTGCGCGACTGTACCTGTCTCTTGTGAACGACTGTACCTGTACTCGTTCTTGTGCGCGAGTGTACCTGTCTTATGTGGACGACTGTACCTGTACTCGCTCGTGTAGTCGACTGTACTTACTCGTGTGCGCAACTGTACCTGTCTCGTGTGAGCGACTGTACCTGTACTCGTTCGTGTGCGCGACTGTACCTGTCTTATGTGGACGACTGTACATGTACTCGCTCGTGTAGGCGACTGTATTTACTCGTGTGCGCGACTGTACATATCTCGTGTGAGTGACTGTACTCGTTCTTAGTTGTACTCGTGGTCTAATATGTAACTGCCCTCGTGTTCTGCACTCGCATGTTCACTAAGTAGTACTACCTCCGATTCAAGGAATAAGGCGCCCTCGTTTTACGTGCTTTTTGTTTGACCAAGAATTACTTCAAATATATAAAGATTGTTTATATAAAATTAGCATCATTAGAAAGTGCTTTTCAATACGAATCCAACGATACTAATTACATATAATATAATCAAGATTTTGTTGCTCAATTTTTATGGTCAAAGTTCGTCTTGGAATACGCGTGCGCCTTATTCCTTGGGACGGAGGTAGTACTCTTCTTTCAATGTACTTGGATGTATCTGAATTTTATATTAGTTATACTCCTGCGTTAGTGTATGTGTGCTTGAGATCAATCGATGCATGCTAGCTGATTTGTGCTATGCATGCGCTCGTGCATGGGGCGAGTACGCGCGGCGTGTGGAGGTACAGGGCGCGCGGGCGCGGGAGTACTTGTCGCGAGGAGCGCGCGACGTACTTGTCGCGGGGGCGCGCATGCGCGGTCGTCTGGGTCTGACACGTGTCAGACGCTGGTGCATTGCGCGGAGTGGTTTTTCCCTTTACGAAGGTTGGTCTCTGGGTAGTGGTACCCTGTGGACCTTGCTAGTGTCAACGGAGATGCACCTTTCCGGCCGACAAAGATGGAGCGGTTGTCGATGCTTCTGACCGGCTCTAGGACGTGCATTTTTGTGTCCACCCGGTAGACAACAGGTTCGCCATTGTAAGCCCGCCGCTCACCACATAGAACGGCTTCCCCTCAGACTCCACAAGGTAACACAAATTGGCTGGGTATTGGCCGATCAGAGTTGGTCCAGAAATGATGGCGCTCATCCTAAAAATGCAATTGTAAGGCAGCTTTTAAAGAGTCATCACTAATGTGAACGTTACATTATGCTGCATCTCATAACCATGTTTCTTCTTTGTAAAACAAAGCTGAGATGGAACATGAGCTGTCTGTACCAACAGTTGATGGAGGACGCAAGACTGAGGCTCATGTTGTACACGATGTCATGTCAAAGAAAATCTCCCAACCTACTCTTCTTCAGAACGCGGGGGTTGTGCATCAGCCCTCACAGCCTTGTCGAGTTAGAAAGATCAAGCTTGCTGCAGAACTGAAGAGAGAGAGAGAGAGAGAGAGAGAAGAGTAGAATTTGCAGAGCTGCGCGATACTATTTAGATCCAGAACTCTAAAATTCATCAGATGGCCATCAAGGAAAAAGAAAAGGAATAGATGCAGAGTTGCGTGTTTGCAAATCTTGGGAAGTTGCTCGCGTCCTTTGAAAAAATCGAGCAACTGTCTACGACTTCGTAATCTTGATTACATCGTGAACAAGTGGGATGTTCGACGCTTGAACTGTTATTTTGATGTTGTGTTTGTCCATGGGGACACTAATGTGACGACTTTAAACTGTTATGTTGGTGCTTCTGTGCACGCTGAATTGGATCTTACGTTACTGTATGTCTGTAACCCAGTAATGTTGCCTGTAATCCATTAAGTATGCATGTAATCCAGTAAGTATGCCTATAATTAATTATATATCTCTTTCAGTTGTCTCATGGGCCATATCATTTGTGCTGGACCAAAACATAAATGGGCTTTTATTGGACCGTTGTTTGTACTAGCGCTCTGTCGACGGCCAATCGGGCCATCCAGCCCAATTGGCATGCAGGGCCCAATTATGTGAGGCCACGTGTCAACTTCGGTAACAATCATTTCTGGGCTGAAATGGGAGCGAATAATCCACGTGACGGACGTTTATTCGTCCACGCGGCCAACTTTTATTTGTCAACGTGTCCGACCTTTATTCGCTGCAGTGTCGGAAATGGACAGGAGACGTGTCCAACTTCTATTGGTCCATGTGGTGTGCTCGCAAAGCCGACAGGTGTCCTTGTATGACTCTTTCTGTGCCGACACGCGTCCTTGTATGATTGGACAAAGTGTCCGCGATTTACTAGAAAATATTTTGATCATTGGGTGCCAGGTGTCCGCATAGGAATGGGCCTCGTGTCGATCCACGTGGGTGATAACCCACAAGTATAGGGGATTGCAACAGTCTTCGAGGGAAGTAAAACCCAAATTTATTGATTTGGCACAAGGGGAGGTAAAGAATACTTATAAGCCTTAACAACTGAGTTGTCAATTCAGCTGCACCTGGAAAAGCACTAGTAACAGGGGTGATGTGAAAGCAACAGTAATATGAGAGCAATAGTAACAGTAACACAGAGGCAATGGCACCAGAAAATAGTTGATACTACTTCCAATGTCATATAGGAACGAGTATATGATGATGAGAGATGGACTGGGGTTCCCAGCTATCTACACTAGTGGTAACTCTCCAATAACAAGTGTCAAGTGTTGGGTGAACAAATTACAGTTGGGCAATTGATAGGATTGAAATAGTATTAAGACAGAACATCAAGATTATTAATCATGTAGGCATGTTTTTCATATATAGTCATACGTGCTCGCAATGAGAAACTTGCATAACATCTTTTGTCCTACCAGCCGGTGGCAGCCGGGCCTCAAGGGAATCTATCGGCAATTAAGGTACTCCTTTTAATAGAGCACCGGAGCAAAGCATTAACACTTGGTGAAAACATGTGATCCTCATACCTACGCCTTCCCCTCCGGTTATCCCGATTCTCTGTCACTCCGGGGCCTCGGGTTCCGGACATAGACATGTGCAAACAACTTGTAGATACAATCTAAGCAATAAGTATAGATCTTAAATCTAAGATCATGCCACTCGTGCACTACTGACAAGCATTAAACACAACAAAATTGCAGCAACAATAACTTCACAAACTTTATAGATAGACTAATCATAATGTAACAATTCATCGGATCCCAACAAACACAACACCGATTACATCAGATGAATCTCAATCATGTAAGGCAGCTCATGAGATCATTGTATTGAAGTACATGGGAGAGAGAGTACCAACTAGCTAAAGCTAGAACCCGTAGTCCATGGGGGAACTACTCACGGAGCATGATGGAGGCGGTGGCGTCGATGGAGATGGCTTCCGGGGCACTTCCCCGTCCCGGCGGCGTGCCGGAACAGAGACTTCTGTCCCCCGAAACGGAGTTTCGATATGGCGGCGGCGCCCCTGGAGTCTTTCTGGAGTTTCGTCAATTGTTGTCGGGGTTTTAGATCTCGAGGGATTTTATAGGTGAAGAGGCGGCGCAAGGGGGTGCCTGGGGGGCCCACACCATAGGCTGGCGCGCCCCCCTTCCAGGCCGCGCCGCCCTGTGGTTTGGGAGCCCTAGGCCTCCCCTCCGGCTCTCCTTCGGTGTCCTGGTCCGTCTCGGTGAAATATGATGTTTGGTCTTTGTTTCGTCGAATTCCGAGAATATTGCCCGAACAGCCTTTCTGGAACCAAAAACAACAGAAACCAGGAACTGACACTGTGGCATCTTGTTAATAGGTTAGTTCCGGAAAATGCATGAAATCATTATAAAGTGTGAGCAAAACATGTAGGTATTGTCATAAAACTAGCATGGAACATCAGAAATTATAGATACGTTGGAGACGTATCAGTGGGCGCTGATGTCACCCGACCGGACTGACAGCTCAATCATTGTCCTGCCAGTTCAATCATTGGACCGACATCTCAATAATTGGTCTGACACGATGGTCTCGATCGGGGAGGCAGTCGCATGACGGTTATGCCTATCACGACGTACCGGGCCGGGTGGGCTTTGGGTGTGGGCTAGGCCGTCACGGATCCATGACTGGACGATCTAACCGTCAGTCTGGTCATCTGTGACGCGAGGTTCGCGACAGTCTTCCAAGCCGTCAGTATGAAGTCTCCATGACGGATTTTGCACATTCGTTGACGAACTAAAATCGTTATGGACTAGTGAATTTTTTGTAGTGTCTCCCCCCTCGCATGGAGATGGCAACGCAGGTTGTGGTGGCTGGTGAGGGCGGTGTCCTAGCGAGGTGCGCGGTGGTGCGCTCGGCTCTCCGACGGTGTGGTGGCTTCGCGGTTGTCGGCCGTTCCCGTGGAGGCGTCCACGACAGCTCTGGGGCGGTGACGTTTAGTATCGGGCGACTGCGATGTCTGGTATCGGGCGGTGCAGGCTCTCCTCCATCTAACAGGGGAGCGGGTTAGCCTGGCAGCGGTGGTGGTGTAGTGGCGTGGTGCTGGATAGGGACGGCGGCGGCCATGGCGGCGTGATAGCAAGGCGCCACGACTCACGAGCCCGATTTGGGCCTAATCTAGCCATGCGGGCTATATCTAGGCTCGATCTGGGTCTGGCGGGCTCTGGCTGCTCCCGTTTGGGGCAACTCTGGGTTCCGCCGAGAGTCTGGAAGTCGGCGTTCTTCATCTCCTCCGACTATCGCGCGGCCAGAGGCCATTTGGGGCCATACGGGTCTTCAGGTAGCAGCTTCCGCGTGCTTCGCTCGGTGCACTGCCCCCAGTTTGGTCACTGACGCCCCTCGATCGCACGGTTGGGCTTGATGTAGGTGGCCGTTGGTTGATGGTAAGATTCAGGATGCCGGGGCGGCGGCCCTAGAAACTGCATGTTCGGCTCTCCGGCGAGCGACGATGTGGTGGTGGTGGCTTCTCCCCTGGGTCGTGAGGATGGCGTGGAGCGAGCGGCATGGGTTCATGGTGTTGGTGGTGATTCAACAGTGGCGACTCTCAGATCGTGTCATGGAGGCTTGGTTTGTTGACGACTGGATGATCGTGGTTCCTTGGAATGGTGGAGCAAGATGTCGAGCAAAATCCCAGCACTTTGGCGCCAACGGTGACGACGCCTACGGATGTCATGTCCCTCTCGGGGGGCACTGTTACGGTTACCTCCCCACGCTAGAGCTTCGGGTGAAAACCTTTGACCATTTGGTCTCGGCTGCGGCGCCTACCGTCGTCACCCTGTTGGGGTGTCATCGTGGAGCTTAGTTACCTTTCGGTCGCTCCGCGTCGTCATCAGCGGGCATGCTCGGATCCTCTCTCGATGCTTTCCAATCATGGCGTGGGTGGACTCAATCGCATCCTATCTTTTACACGTGCCATTGTTGTCTTCGTTCTCGGTACTGGCTATGTGTTGGCAGGATTAGCACTCCACGGACCAGAGCGGGAGAGCAGGCGGCCCTTCCCGGCAACAACTTGGTGGGTGCGAGACAACGTTGTCCGGTGGTTTCACAAGGAGGCGGGGTTTCACCTTTTGTTGGTTGTATTGGCTGTATCGATCTTGAAGGGTGTGGCGACTTTTTGTTCTTGTTTCTTATTTTTGATCTGCTTTGTAAGAGGTTCATCTCACTACTTTGTATCGGTTTGGCCATGTGCGGTTTTATCTATAAAGCGGAGCAAAAGACTATTTCGAGGAATTAGCAGCCCTTCTCACTAGCGTTGTTCATATAGAATGTGTTCGGTCCTGGAATTAGATGACATGGAATGTAGGGGTGGGTATTCGGTCATGACCGACAATTCGGTTTTTGTATTTCGGTCTATTTAGAATTCGGTCATAAAGAAATGAAGACCGAAATACGTTCCATTCAGTTCAGTCTATTCGGTTACTTGGAAGAAATGGTCGAATTGATCAAACTAAATTCGGTCTATAAAATTTCCTACCCAATTTCTTTATCGGTCATTTCGGTCTCGGTCTTTTCGAGTTCGGTCTCGGTCTTTTCGGTTTCGGTCATCGGTCATCCTTTTTTTGCCCACCCCTAATTGAATGGAACGTTCCGTATCTAGGCACCCGTTGTGTTCGATTGTATAAAGAGAACGGAATTAAGTAGTTCCCTGAAACGGAATTCCTCTAAGGAAAAGTGTAGACTTAGCTCGTTAGCAGGTTGCTTCTCCGGCGCATGGGACATTGGCAAGGGTTTTGGCACTACCCGAGGGTCACATTGTTGCAAGGTTCGGTCTGCGATGAAACCACCGGCATAGGCCACAAAAAGTGATGTTGCCATCAAACAAAAAAACTAGTGAACTATTAAACAGAAATAGGGCGCTACATCTCCTCCCGCATAGTAAAAAAAAAAACAGGGTGAGCAAAAATCCACTCCTCCAACACCGTGAACACAACCGGGGATGAGATAAGCAGAAAGCGTCCGTACAGCCCGCTCTTTGCGAGCTACATATTGAGAAGAGCAAACATTGGTTGTTTCTCTACCTTCCCGTGCCCCAAGCCAGCGAGGAACCAACGCCGCCGATGCATTTTTTGGTGCGCGTGCAGTGCTCGCTAAGTAGTTGGTATCCCCGACAGCCTCCTTGCGGCTGCCGCTGGGCCAGTGAGGGTGGTTGCTGCTCCGAAGAGGGAGCTCATCCTACCAAATGCCTAGCCTATGGGCCTAGTTAGAGATTGCAGGACCTACCACAGGTTTACCATGTTTTGGCTCGTAAGTCTAGATGCACCTATTATGAAAAATATATTTTAAAAAAAATCAAAAAAAATTGGACAAGAAAATCTCTAGAGTACATCCGGAAATTCTATTATTGTTCACACACAAAGTTTCAGAGAAAATAATATTTTTTAGGACATGTAAATAGACAAAACATATCTCATGAAAACAGCTCGGAGCCTCCGAAATTGTCTAAAATTGTCTTTCTTACAGAAGCCAGAAAAAGATACTCCGTGTGTAACCATAGAATATTTTTTTCAGAATTTTATGGAAATTTTGAAAAACGCTTTTAGACAGTGGGTGCATCTATACTTATGAGCCAAAATGGATTTCCTTCACATAAAAAAAATTGTGAGCCACACATGTATTACAAACCACAAATTTCTTAATCTTAGATGTGACAGAATTAACCTTGCCCAAAAACTAGATTCATATTTTTCGTACTAAATAATAAAATATGGTACACATTAAACATGTAAATGGTGAGTAACTCGTTAACTTCTTTCGAAAAACACACAGTTCCTTATTATATAACGAGGTCTAAGGGTCCATAATACCATCGAGACGAAAGTACCGAACTTTAGATTAAACCAGCTATCCTAGTGGCTCACAATACAGCAACACCAGAGGTAGAAAGGTAGACCAAGTTTCAGTGCGTTGATTTAAAGTTTTAAACCGCTGCAGCATAGCACAAGTTTCCTTAAAATGCCTTCATCCCCAAAGTCGAATTAAGATCTGCACGAGACAGTAAAGACACTTCATGACCGTCAGCAATTAATTGTACTTATATTAAAATGCACTAGTGCAAGCAAGGTTTCTCATAAGTCGAAGCAGGATGTTTCAGTATTCAAAAGGCAAGCAGGGGGAATACCGATTATCCTTGCTTCACTCACTTGATCATTCGTTCGACAAGCAAAAGCAAAAGAATAACACTGTACAACCGTGACCACTGGCGAAAAACACCTTCTGGCTTGCAGTCCTCGACAACACTGAGCATTCAATTGTTTTCAATATATAATGAGATGCCAGTTTCACTGTTAGCAAGTGTACTTAAGTAAATTAGTAATTATAACTTACAGTCTGACGGATCCATATATAACAAATCCTTTATCCACAGTATCCTTTAGTTGCTTCATACTCTGACGTAACTGATCGACCTGCATACCACCAACATAGTTCACATAGTATTGTAAGCTAGCTGTAAGTGAGGCACTCAAACGTTTAAACATCATTATTGCCAGAAACTTGATTATGGCATGTAGTTTCGGGATTTCTGATAAAAGTTCATTCTTTTCTCATACAAAGGGGTTAAATTTGCACAACAATAATGCAGATGGAGAAAATCCTTCAAACAGAATGGACTTCAAATGGTATTAAACATGTTGTGAAAATATTAAATTGGTTGCAAGAACAAATTTCCACAAGAAAAATCCTTCATGTGTATTTTCATCTGATAAAGGTACCATGACAATACTGGAATCAAGAACGACGAACATTACCCTTACACTGTGTTTGGTTGCACAGAATTGGGGCTTGGAATCGGAATTAGAATTTGCTATGCCTAGTTTGGATGTTTGGGTGGGCCTTCGAACTGAGGCTTGGAAACTCAGCGCCATTCCGAGCCCACCTCCCGCGTGTGTCCGCTCCGCCTGGTGAGATTCCGAGGGAGCGAGCTCGGAAACGCCCGCGTACTGCTTCGTCGTGAGAGAGCGAGTCTTCTTCTCTCGGGAGCTCTGCCTCGCGTGTCTTCCTCACCCCTTCCCGGCAGCTCTGATAAGCTCGTCCCCTCCCTCGTCTTCCTCACCCCTTCCCCGCCCTCCTCTCCCCATCCACATCGTCCTGCCATGCTTTCTCTTCCCGTTCGGTTCCTCTCGATGGAGCTGATGAGCTACACTCACCTTTACAGCGGAACAAGCTGACGTGACTGCAGTACTCTCTCTGACTTGATTCACAAGGTGCGGATTAGATCTGGAAGGGTGTGAAATCAACCCTGGACAGCTACATGATGAAGGTCAGGTCCCGTGGCGACAAGGAGTGCAGTCCAGTATATCAGCTCATGTGTCAGATTGGATCTGCATTGTCAAAGGCCACACCCTGACATGTGTTCAATTTAGCAGCTCATCATATAGCTGTATCACCATTCTGTAGGCATTGATGTGTGAAAAGATAGGCTGAGCATCAGCAATAGATTGGAAGTATCAAAAAAGCATTTTTAGTTCTTTTCACTCACCAAAATGTAGGAAGTACAGAATTATCATGTTCTAGATTCTGATATGTTTCATAATTCTACATCACTGGACTACTACACCAAGAATGAGCAGAGTAGCAGACCCTGCAACCTCATCCAACTTTGCAGGTTTGAGAGAGAAATCCAGCTATATTTATGACATTTGAAGTTGTTCATGCGTGTTGTAGTTTCCACCTTATTCCGTTTATTTTAATGTTATTACGTGTGAAAATTATATAAACATTTTAATATTTACACACTATTTTTCATATGTGTACAAAAGTTTATATTGTCTAAACTTAACGGAACATTCAATTCCACTGTATGTACATCCAAGAATTCGAATTGAGTGCCACCCTTTTATTCTAACAACAAATACCATGCACACCCAAACAACAGAATTGAACTGAAGACCATTTCCTTTCCACCTTGGTTTTGGTATTCCATTTAATTCAATTCCAAGGCCCAATTCTGTGCATCCAAACACAGCGTTAAGAAAATGGTTGTGGAAATTGACAAATGAAATGGCACATGGTAAAAACTAATAAGAAGAAAACACTCCTCTCAGGGGAGAAGTTGTCATTAAAGCTCAAGATACCTTCTTCACTTGGGGAAAAGAAAAAGGTTAAAGAAACCAGGTATAGGGAGGACAAATTGTTGTATCATCAACCCAGTCAAACATATCCTAGGTTGTTCAAACAATAGAGACCCATCAGGGTTTCTGTGGCCACTGTCAAACATGTGGGAAGACATAAAACTTGATTGTTCAAACATCACTCTCACAAACACGAAGGATGCTACAATCAGATGAGTAGATAGATCATAACTTTCCACATATATTCTTCAAGAAAATAAGTGTACCTCTAAAAAATAAAAATTCCATGTGGCCCACTAGTGAACAATGAAACCTAAGAAGAAATTATAAGTGGAAAAGGCTGACATGGAGGTAAAACCTGCCAGATCTGTGATAGTGTAGAAACTGTGGGTCATTTGTTCTTGTCCAGTGTCCACTAGCTAATTTTTCCTTTGAAAGTGGTAAAAAATGTGCTTACAATCTAATATAAAATGCAAGTAATATTCAACATTTGTTTGGTGGTTTGGCTAGAAGCTATAATGAGAGACAACCAATGAATGATATGAACTGCAGCAATACCTTGGCCCAATGGAAAATTCATAAAAGAGCATGTTCAAAATAACATACCAGATAATCCAGTTTATTAAGGGTCTCTTTGGTACAAAAGATTCCTAACACTGTGTTTGGATGCATAGAATTGAGAATGGAATTGAATTGGACTAGAAATTCCAAATCTAAGATGGAAATGAATTTGCTTCTAATTCAAATTCTATTGTTTGGATGTGCTCAGAATTTGCTCTTTGAATCAAAGGGTGTACCCAATTCCAAATCTTGTTTAGAAGTACAAACTTGGAATTATGTATTTCTGAATTTTCTCCACAACACGTGGCCGGCAGGAGAAAGCTAGGGCTTGCCACCAGCGTGCTAGTGTTCTCCATGGCTCCCGAGGGAGCCGGTGGGCGCCGGTGGCCGAAATCAGCCGGCTATGGCCGGGATCGAACGGTTCCCCTCAAGGCCGGGGGAATCCCATCCAGGCAGCGGCCAAAAAGAGGAGCGTTGGGGCTGGACTGAGTCGGACGGATCTCTTCCAGGGGCACGCGTCGGCGGTGGTTGCAGGGGCAGTCGGCAGCAATGGTTGCAGTCGGCAGCAATGGTTGCAGGAGCATGAAGAAACCAGGTCCGACGAATTTCATGGAGGGGGAGGAGAGGCAAGGGAGGAGAGGAGATGGACCGAACCTAGGCGCCACCGCCGGTCGCTCGCATCGGAAGGGAGGCAGCGACGGTCGCGTCTCCAGAGCTTGCTCACTCTCGTATTCTCGAACAACGACGTGGTCAGTTTCCACGGGATTCCCAGGTCGTGAGCTCGGAAAGTCTCGTGTTGTGTTTACACGGGTCGAAGGGGTACCTTGGAATTGGGCTCAGTTTCTAGACTATGATTCAGAGGCCAATCCAAACGGTAGAAACTGACCACAAATTCCAGACTCGCAGATTCCGAGCTCAATTCTACGCATCCAAACGCAGTGTAAAGGAATTTTGTAGAATTCCAATCCATAGGATTTTTTTCCTAGAGTCCATTTGGTTTAAAGGAATGAATCCTCCAAAATTCCTACAGATTGCTTTCCTACACTACAAACCATAAGATTTCTATAAAGTAATTAGACCTCTTGGAAAAATTCCCATGTACCTATGACAAATATGACACGTAGTCAAACTCAATAGAAATTTCCCTCGTTTTTTCCTATAGTGCAACCATAAAACTTATGTTAACGATTCGTGCATTTTTTATTCTTCTAGGATTCTATGTGTCATTGACATTATATTCCTGTGCTTCTCGTATTCATGCGTTTTTTAAATCCTGCAAACCAAAGAGGCCATAAGCTTCAACCTATTAACTTGAAACCACAGATAGGATTTAACTTATGACAACAAGCATTTGGCCCAATGGATAATTGGGAAAGCCGGTTAACACATCTGGGTAGTCCATAGAATAGCTCAAGATGCAACAGGTCCGGTTCGGCCCACTGACCTGCTGGACCGGACCTGGATTCTGTTACCATTACGGTAAGGGGCCATCCCGCAAAAAATAAGTCATTACGAACCTCACCCGTTCGACCCTAAGGTCTAACCGGACCTCTCTTCTTGTCTCTACAGCGGGCAGACGGTCGTTGCTGCCGCTCCGCCGGCAGGAACAGCCAAACCGCCGGCAGCGCCCCCTGTCAGCTCCTTCATCCCCCTTTTCCGCTATTCTCCAAGTCATCCCCATCGCCGGTGCAGGGCAAATTGCTGGCCGTCGGATCGCTGTGGGAGGCACTCGCAGACGGGGAGCGCCCAAGGATTACGAGTCGAAAAGTCAAGCCGAGTCGTTGGGGTACCGACTCATAGACTAATCGTGACTAGTCTAGACTAGTGCTCGACTAGTCGCATGTACTCTGACAGTAGCTAGTACAAAATACTATCGTATGTAGCAACCAAATAGGGGATTTAGTATTCCTCCGATTCATATTAATTGACTCAACTTTACCTACATACGGATGTATCTAGTTAACAAACACATCTAGATACATCCGTATCTAGGTAAAGTTGAGTCAATTAATTTGAATCGGAGGGAGTAACTAAAAATCAACATAAGTTCAACACAAGTTATGTAACATAATAATACTATAACCTAGACAGTTATCCACCGGTATCTCTGGACAGTTGTTCATGCCCAAATTGAGTCGATCGAGTTGAATTACCACGACTAGTCTAGACTAGTCCATGACTAGTCGCTCGACTGCTCGACTCTATGAACTAGTCGAGTCGAGAAAGCTAGTCGACAGTCAAGTTAGGACTCATAGACTAGTCACAAGACTAGTCGTTACACTCCTAATCCATGGGAGCGCCCCGAGCTCACGGAGCATGCCGTCCCCTCCTCCAGTAGCAGCTCTCCCATCTGCCGGGCTAACCACCCTCGGACTCTCCTCTCCCATCTACCATCATTGAAGCCCAGGTCCTGTATGCCATTCTTGGTTGTCGGTTCAGATTATTGCCTGTAATGGATCTGTTTGCTGCCTACATCTTGGTCATCAGTTATTGCAGCGATGGCCGATAAAACAGTAAGTGTTTGGTTCATGGATTAGATTTGGTTCCTCTGTTTCAAGCCAAGATAGCTGCTGTCATTACACATTAATATATGTCTAGAGTCGACTCAGTAAGTTGCAAACTCATCCAGCCAGATTAGCTAAACTATTTCAGACGCGCGTAGAGGAGAATGCATGGTGTCACGTAGAAAGGAACTGTGTTTGGTTTTGTATTGTTTCCGGCTCTCTCGTGGATGTATCTTAGAAAGTAGCATCGCAAGAATGTGACACGGATGAGTTGCTGCTTGATGAGTGGTGAGACTGATAAAATGGTCTTAACTGCGGTGCTTAACCGATGTCATCGTAGTTGTCACATTAAAGTCCTCATATGATTGATCTACAGTACATCCTGATATGTGGACTGGCTTGTCTGTTTTGACTAATTTGCCTTGTCTTTCAGGATGCTTAATTGGTTGTTCAGGGAAGTGTTTACTGTCAACTATTTCCTAGGTGAGCTCATCTTGTCACATGGATCTGTAATATTTGTTACTCCAGCTTCCAGCATCGTTCAACTATAGTACTCCCTCTTATCACTTTTTGTGAGACATTTTGTGAGGATGGGATAAGATTTTGTCTTTGGATGAAAAAATTGGCTCCTTTTTTGCTTCCCGTTCTTGCAAATAAGAGAAAATAATTTAATTATGTTTGTTGCCCAACTGCACCGCTAGATATTTGCCAATAGGAAATGAAATTAGCCTTGCCTGTTGTAGCCACAATAATTTACCCCATAGCTTAGTGGAAATTATGTATACTTCCTCTATCTGTGTAATAGCTTCATTTCACCACAATTGAATTACTTGCTTTTTTTTTTAGAAGACTTGCTTTTCAGATATGAGAAATGCATCTGCTAATCAGAACATTTCAAGGAAGCAAAACTCAGTACTACATTGGTAAAAAGGATTAGCACTGATAATATTCCACCAATAGTGTACTCCCCGCTAAGTCCATTTATCTAATTTAAGGACTATTAATATTCTAGTTTGGTGTATGAAGCCACTGTTTGTACTTAGCTGCAAGTAAGTAAGCCACTGTTTCTATGGAGTAGTAAAATTGTTCTCTCCATACTATGTTTTAGATGTCTGCAGTACCTTTTGACATCAACTTGTACTGAGATCAACTGTGTTAGTTCTCAGGATAGTATGAGTTTGTAGTTCAAAAGAATGATAAGCTGGAGGAGCAGATGGCTTATTTTCTTGCACTACTCTTTGCCTACTTGCACTAGTCACTAAAACTTGTCTACTTGCACTACTCTTCGAGTCTTTGTTCAAATCAAGATACTTAATTGAATGGAAGTTTTAGTTCATCTCAATTCAGTATGTAGTTTATGCGATGCAATTCCAGATTATACATGCACCTTGATCTTCAGGTGGACTGCAATTGAGGTCAAGAAGAACCATTGCTGCTGATGATCAACTTGCTTGGGAGTTGGGGAGACAAGGGGAAGGAGCTGGCAAGGTGCTGCTGGGGCCAACAGCCGGCGAGGTGAGCTGCTGTTGCTGGGGATGGCGTTGCTGCTGCGGAGGCCGGGCGCCGGCGAGGTGCGCTGCTGCTGCTGCTTCTGGGGCTGGCCATTGGCGAGGGAGGTGCAGTTAATTGCGAGGAGGGTGCAGTAGCAGTCGGTGAGGGAGGCACGGTTGCGATCCACGAGGGTCATGCAATGTAATTTGCAATTTCAAAAGGGACTACTGATTTTTGTTATGCCCAAATTTCCTTTGATCCAGGTGAATTTAGTACCCAAGCTTCCAACATCATGTCATTTTTTGTCGTCGGATGCTAATGCTAGAATGATTTAACTGCGCTTAGTTAGTACCCCTTTTTGCAATGCAACACTGATATTCAGAGTAGTGTGAAGCTGATGAATCATACTAGGTAATGCCTATGTACTAAGAGAGGACCGAACCTTGGAACCTAAAGGATTACCCATTAAGCTATCAGGGAGGTGCGGCCCAAACCTGTAACCTCAAAATTCCATACAGGTTCCCAGCTGCAACACCAGGGCCGAATTGTGAAGAATAGTGATAGGTAAGCTATATACAAACTGTGATGTGGGTGCACTAACCCGTGACAGTATGCATATAACTCTTTGCACCGTCATGGATATCAGCAGTTGTTGGAAAAGGGTATTTCAAGAGAATAATCCTCAATACTTTATCGAACAACAGATACTGAACTGGAATATGAATTTCTATCGTTTTTTTGAGTTTTCCAATAGAAAATAAATAATCGAAATTTGGGACAGCAATACCAAGAAGACCACATTTACAACCAAGAGTGGAGCCTCACCTGGGCGGGGGAAGGAGTAGTGGCTTGGACGCCGGGCAGAGGAGGTCCGCCGAGGTGGCGGCGCGGCAAGGTCGGGAACGCGAGACCTCGGCGAACGGTGGCTCCCCACTCTCCTCCGAAGGCGGGGGCTGCCACCGAAGGGGCACGGCGGAAGGAAGCCCCCTGTGGTCCTCTCGTTGAGACCGCCGAGAGAGCGCGGCGGGTGGCCGGCGAGCGCAGCAGAGACGACATGGTACGCCTAGGGTTCGGGGCGGCTCTAGTTTTTTTGTTTTTTTTTTTTGAATTTTTTTTTTGTTTTGTTTTTCTTTCCTCTGGAAAGGGTTATCTGATTTTCGATCCAAGGTTGGACACTTGTGCGGGGTGTGCTGGGCAAACTGGCCAACGGGCCGGCTCGGCACGGCACAGCCTTAACCGGCCTGGCCCGGCCCAGCCCAGCCTCAAAAGGCCCATGCGCTGTGCCGTGCCATGCCATGCCGGCACAGGTGCGCCTCACCTAGAGGCCCAGGCACGGGCGCGGCTGGATGGGAGCTGCTTTACACCGACCTGGTCGGTGTGTAACAGCCACCGACCACCCCCCAGTCTTTGTTGGGCCGGTCCACGGTTCGCTGTGGATTCGGTGCGGACGGAACACTGCACACTCAGGCCAGGTATGTTGGGCCGGCCCAAGTTTGTTTTTCTTTTTTCCTTTCTCATTTTTCTCTGTTTTAAATCTGAACAGTTTCAAATTTGAACAAATTTCGAATTGAACGATTTTCGAATTTGAAAAAATTTCAAAAGTAAACGATTTTCGAATTTGAACAAATTTCGAAATTGAACGATTTTCGAAATTGAACAAATTTCGAATTGAACGATTTTCGAATTTGAACAAATTTCGAAACTGAACAATTTTTGAATTTGAATTTTTTTCAGATTTGAACAAAAAGAAGAAAGAAAAACAAAAATAAGAAAGAAAACAGAAAAGAAAAAGGAAAAAAATAAAAAACGAAAAAAGAAACAGAAAACCGAAAAAAGACAGCGAACTGGGCCTGGCCCAAACCCAACCAGGGGGTGTGCGGTGGCCGGTAGCCACCGACCTGGTCGGTGTATAGGTTTTCCCCGGCTGGATGGCGAGTTCGTCGGGGGCTTATAACCATCGCTAAGGGGTACCAGTTAACGCCTTGGCCCATTAGTCGGTTATTTCAAAAAAAAATCTAGATTCAAAAATTTGCTTAGATTCAAATTTACCCAGATTCGAAATTTGCTTGGATTTAAAATTTTCCAGATTCGAAATTTGCTTAGATGTGAAATTTGCTAAGATTAAAAATTTGCTTACTTCGAAAATTTGTTCGAATTTAAAATTTGCTTAACTTTAAATTTTGCTACACTTTAAAATTTGTTAGAAAAGGAAAAAAAACGAAGAAACGAAGAAAAACCGAAAGAAAACTGAAATCCAAGAAAACCAGAAAAAACCCCCCACGAAAACCGGAAAAACCGTTGCCAACAGCCTCCTAGTAGGTTAATGGGCCACGGCCCAAAATCACCCCGCGGGTGAAACCTCGCGGACGATGGTTGGTAACCATCACCCGCGGGTGATGAATAGGTTTTTCCGTGGACTTGTGGTTTGTTCTCCTAGGTTCCTTGTATTACACAGGATCCCGCTTCCAAATCTTACGCACATCTCGTCCAAACTTGTGACCTCATGGCGACCATACCGGATGCAAAAGCTACAAGTATCTTATAATCAGGTTGCCCCAAAGAAGAGGAATATAATTCTAGCAAGGCTTGAGCAATACTGTTCGGAGGAAGCTTGATGTAGGTCTGAAAATACACCCTCTTCCTCTTGCTTCTGCAAGTCAGAGCAGTCAACTGTGAAATTCCAGGTTTCCATAATCGTATCCCACACACCAATAGGCAAAAGCCAGTCACTGACAGACTATTTTCAACTGGAAATTCATTGGACATAGTTCTTGTGATAGTAAAATATGATCCATGATCAGGAGAGAATCTCATAGTTGGAACAAATAAGACTGACACACAGCCGTTTAAAAAGCAATGTTGAATGACTGAGGAAGTGAGTAATCTCTACGTATCTCATGGACTGAATCACATAAGGAGCCATGAGGAACTGTCCAGGTACATCTAATCGAAAAACACCCATGTGAACCCATGTTGTGCTACTCAGATGGACTCCATCAATCTTGCATAGATGAGTGTGTTTTCCTTGTGCATCTCCCCATGAATAGCTCTTCACCTGAGCACCCACAAGTATTTTATTTGGCAGCAACGAGCGAGGAAAGCAAGAATGACCAATACCAACAAGCTTATGTTGCACTTCAATTTTGTAGCTCGATGGTGTGATCATCTGACAGTTGCATGTACACCTTCACCATGATAACTGAGCAGCCGTGCTACAAACCATATCATTGTTGTAAGAAAGATAACAATAAACATCAAACGCCAAAGAGTGCAACAAGCAAGCTCGGCAATGTCCGAGTTGTCCATCCAATGTGTAACCTCCATGATCCACTAATTTTTGCAACAAATAAATTGCAAGAGAATGATAGAAGGACATGGCACTAGTTCCATCCTGGTGCTAGGAGAAAAGATACAACATTGTAACTCCACAGATTTTCTGGCACTACAAGTAAACTGCTCACCATGCCCTTGATAAGAACTCAAACTGAATTCCCACCTCAGCATACATGTGACGCAACACTTGTCCATCAGTTCATTCCTTGAAGAGATCCAATGCACAATCTCAGTCATATGTTTCAAACTACCTGCCATCCATTTCTTGTGATTGCAGAAAAATTCTGGCACCGGTGGTGGATAAGGTGGTCGCAGTAATCGAAATCTTGAGAAACTATTGAAATTTGCATGAACATCTCCCATACACCACTCTCTTGCCTGAAGTTCCGGCACTGAAGCATTGATAATGACTTGCAAAGAAGTTCTAGTAATATATTGTTCACACAAAACTGCAGGAGCATGATATATTACAATGTTAGGTTGCACACATTGGATATCTTGCACCCATTCCTTAACCCCCAAAAGAAGATAACCAATATCTTGCACTTTCCAGAAATGCTGACGCACTATGGCGACCTTCATAGTACCAATTAAATGCACATGAAAGATATCAGCAAGGATTATACGGTTCAATTGGTGTGTAGCAGTATATGTTGCCTTGCAAAGGGAGCCAAACTTGTGGAATCTTAATTGTTCCATAGAGTGGTTTGCCTCAGTTAAACAAGCATCCCACGACAAACATCTTGTGTCGAGGGTGCTCCTCGGCAATGCCCTCCGATAGGGGCTTAGGGTTGATGGAATCCTGCAAGCTGACACGAGACATCGGTTCACAGACAAGCGGGGAGAGCGATTTACCCAGGTTCGGGGCCCTCGATGAGGTAAAACCCTTACGTCCTGCCTGTCTGTTCTTGATTATGATGAAAACAGGTTACAATGGGGTGCCGAATAGTTCGGCTGTAATCTCGTCGAGATGCTAGTTGCTAGGGTAACCTAGTTCTAAGCTTCTGCTGGCTAATATTGCTAAGGTTGATTGTCCCCCTCGATAGCCTCTCTCCTGGCCTTTATATAGGTGGCCAGGTCCCGAGAGGTCTAATCGAGTACGAGTAGGTTTACAGTAGATCTATCTCCAATCTTTCCTTGTTCGGCTTCTTCCGTGTCTTGTATTCCAAGTAATCTTCCGCCGCACCGCCCTAGTGGCCCATCTTGCCATCGAGTACCTTCATGGGCCTCCAGTTGGACAGTGTAGGGTAGAGCAACATTGGTTACCCGAAGGGTAATGCCCACGTCAGTAGCCCCCGAGTGTCTAGCCGAACATAGTTCGGGTAGAGACTAAAGCATGTCTTCTTCCAAAGTTCTTCTCCTCGATCATCCTTGCCTTTCTTCTATCTTCTATCTTCTATCGGGTGCGCGTCAGCGCTCCCGATGGGAGTAGCCCCCGAGTCTAGGTACGGATGCTTGCAATCCGTGCGTAGACTCAAGTTGTACTACTCGAACATCTTCTTCTGCCAAAGTTTTTCCTGCAAGTCTTTGTAGACCATCCGATACATTTTCTTTATGCAAGGGATAACGAATAACGTGCCCAACTTTTGTTGGTTAGCTGCCGATGGCAAAACAACGTTACCCTACACAGAATCAAGTCCCCGGGCATGATCCTGGAGTGCGAAAAAAGTTTTATCGGGTGCGCGTTCAGCGCTCCCGATGGGAGTAGCCCCCGAGTCTGGGCACGGGCGCTTACGTCCGGGTGCAGACTCGAGTCAAGTTTTTTCCTTCGAGTCCTTATTCTGTCGGGTGCGCGCCAGCGCTCCCAATGGGAGTAGCCCCCGAGCCTAGGTGCGGATGCTCGCAATCCGCGCGTAGGCTCAAGTTGATCACCCGATACTTTCTTATCTCCTCGTATGCAATCATTCCTCATGACGTCATTGATGACATTTTTCTGTCCCCTTGATTTTGACTGATAAGACGCGACCTGCCAGCCCTGTTTTCGAGTAATTCCTGCTCCTCTTACACGGTTAGTGAGGCACCTCCTCGATTTCCGCAACCATTAACTGGAGAAAAGGCCCACTGACAATACGAGGCCTTCCTTAAGTTTCCCAAGAGATAGAAATCCCTAATCTTTTCCTTCATTCATCCCTTCGATGTTCTTCCTCTTCTTCCGTTCACAACTGCTCGCGCCGCCACCACTGCTTCCTAGCTTTTCCCGGATCTTGCGATGGTGAAGAAGAAGAACCCTAGCGCCGCCGCCAGCTCTACGAGCGGAGGCACCGCCGCCAAATCTTCCTCGATTCCTCCGAAAGGAAGGCGCTCCAAGCGCTCCTCCCCCAACTCCGGCGCCGCCGGCGCCGCCAGGCTCAGTAGCCAGGCCCGGAGATTGGATAGCTTTGACCGTCACCAGGCGTGACGAGAAGAGATCCCGAAGCCTGGGATTGATCTCCTCCGATGAGGGGAATGTGATCTTTCCGAGTGCGATTTCCCGACCTAATCCCCCTGCTGGTTTTACCGTGATGTTCTTGTCGTTCTTATATCGAGGTCTTTCGCTTCCCGTTCACGAATTCCTCCTTCATCTCTTGCGAACTTACGAAATCCAACTATGGCAACTCACTCCCAATTCAATCCTCCACGTTGCTGTGTTTATCACCCTCTGCGAAGCATATTTGGGCGTTGAGCCTCATTTTGGGTTGTGGAAAAAGATTTTCTATGTGAAGAGATACAGCAGTAGTAACGGGTCTTTTGTCACCGGAGGAGTAGCTCGTTCGGATGTCAACTACTTCAATTTCCAATGAGAGAGTCTGTGCAAGGGTGGAGATTGAAGTGGTTTTACGCCAAGGATTCCTTGTCACCCGAATCTCAACTTCCTCGCTTTGTCGACGTCCTTGAAGCCAAGCCTAAGAATTCTTGGAAAAATATTCTCTCTCCCGACGAAAAAGTAGCAGCCGACGAATTATTTGCCAGATTTCTTCGGATTAAAGAAGCTGATGGCCAAACCATGGTCGGTACTGAGGTAGCGGCAGTGTTTCTGAAACGTCGAGTCCAACCAGTTATGGCTAGAATTCGCCCAATGTGGTTGTATTCGGGTCCGAAGGATGAGACCAGAATTAACGCTGCCGAACTGTCGGAAAAAGAACTGCTCGATGAAGTCCGTCGCCTCACTTTCTTCAGCCAAGAAGACTCGATCCCATTGATGTCTCCGTACACTCCTTTTGATGCCGATCATCCACCTCCAGAGGTAACTTCCCTCCTCAAATTCTTGTTATGCTGCTATTTACTTAGTCGACATAATTACTGTTGTTCTCATCTGTCTTTTCTTCGGCAGACCCTCGTAGCCTCCGGGGACTTACATAACTTGCCAAATGATATTTCCGAAGGAAGAGGCTCTTCAGAACCTGTTGACTTTCATACTGTTGAGCATACAAACCCAACAAGCGATCACGATGACCCGATAGATTCTGAAACCGCTCGTACCAATCTCCCTCCATCAGCCGATGACACTTGCGACACAGAGGGATCAGTGCGCGATGATGACGCTGATCACGATGCCTTTGTTAATGCAGCTGCGGAGGAGACCGGGGCTCCGCCTACGAAGAGATCAATCGGCGGCTTTGCCGATGAAGATGATCTTCTTGATATGTAAGTGTTTTCCTTCTTTACTACTTTCAGCTTCTTGGTCTTCTCACATTTTTCTCATAACTTGATCGATCAAATCCTTCTTGTAGTGACGATGCTTTCCCTGAACCTGCGCCCAAGAGGGTCAGATCTGATGCTGTTTCGCCAGCTACCGCAGCTTCCGAAGCTTCGGCTCCTAAAGCGGCTCCCGCGGCGCAAGCATCGACTGCCTCCTCCCTTTCCAAAGGGAAAGATGCTCCTCGTCGTCGCCACGGCTCCTCCTTCTGTAAGTCTTTCTCGAGTCTAACAGGAATCTTTTGGAATGTGACTTGCTTAATGATCTTTGCAAAACATTCCCTTTCTTCAAGGATCTACGAGGTGTGATATCCTCTTTAGAAGCCTTCGCCTCTCAATTTACCTCCCTGGAGGCGGACAAGGTTCGATTGCAGGAGGAAGTTAAGTCTTCCTCTTCAAAGTTAGATGGTGCCATCAAAAAGGCTGCCATAGCTCGCCAGGAGGTCGACTCCCTAAAAGATGAGCTGAGCAAGCTGAAAGAGAGGCTGAAGGAGGAGGAAGCTCGAGCAGCAGAGAAGGATGAGCTCCTTCGTCAATCTGCCTTGGCTCTACTTGGTAAGCGTTTTCATACATCTCTTGTAGATTATTACTTTTTATGGATCCGTTTCTTCATCAATGATTTCCTCCAATTGAATTTCTTGCAGAAGCCGCCAGCATCCCTGCTCTTGCTTTGGACAAAGTTCCGAGCAACTCCCGGCAAATGGTGTGTCGATGGTTCTTGCCACCCACCGGCTTACCGGGAGCTTCTTGACAAAGGAAAGGGTGCTCCGGCGCGGATGCATTCGATGATATTCCCCAAGATCAAGCGAGAGAAGACTCGGGGCAGCTGATTGATGCCTTTGCCGTCGACACCAAGGAAGTTATTGAGGTATTCAAGCGTACCTCGCGTACCTATGGTGCCCTCCTTGCCTTCCAACTTATGATGGGTTACGGCTTTAAGGCTGACATCGAAGAAATGACTAAGGAGCTGCCGAAAGAAAAAGATGGGCGATTTGTTGACTTGAGCGCCTTTACAGTGTCTGCCCGTACTTGTGTTCGCCAGCTCCTTGAACTAGTTTCGTCAGGAAAGACATCGGCTGGCCCCAACCTGTCGACTCAAACTCAGGCTCCTTGACTGTTGTAACGATTTTATCCTTGGGCTAGTACAAAACATTATTTTGTTGCGAGAACTTAAGTTTGTAATGAACACTGTGCTGGCAATGTTGCCAGCACACTTTTGTCATAATATCTTCATTTGTACTTCTCCTGATAGGAATTTCTTGTACTTCTCCCGATGGGAGTTACGTTGGATGCTTAATTTGTCCATATCCATCATCCTTTTAATGTTGTTGTCTGCAGGTTTTCCCGGTGCCCTCGTTTGTTGATGACTCTTCGGGCGTTCTTCCCGAAGGTGATCGAATCCAACGGATGAAGGATCGGATCACCCAGATGGAAAAGGACCTGCGCAGCACTTATGCCTTAGCTGCGATTGTCAACAAGAAGAGCGAGATTGCAGCCGACGTGGAGCGGTACGCTCGTACTGAGCTACATAAAGCTACCGAGAGCTTGAACTGTGAGTTCCTTGATCTCTGCGCCTTTTTGTCGATAGTGTCTTATCTGATCCTTTGTTTATTTCCGTGTCAGTCATAGCTTTGAACCGCGCAGAAGAGAACAACGGATTCACGAGCGTGTGAATGCATTAACTCAGCTGTCCTCAGCCGAAGAGATTTTCTGGCGGGAGCACTCGAAGGCTTCGGCTGTCGCGCAATTTCAGGATCGGGTGCAGCAGGTCCACCACTTTTTTGACAAGTGCTACAAGGCTATGAGGGTGGTTTGGAAGACAATGTTCCCTTTGAACGCAGTTCCCCCGACGCTCCTTGCTTTAATGTCTGAATTTGGTAATGCCAAGAAGATTCGAGACTTGGTACGTGCGCAGGTTTTTGTAGGGGCTGATGGCGTGTAACTCACACGTTCGTTGGGAACCCCAAGAGGAAGGTATGATGCGCACAGCAGCAAGTTTTCCCTCAGAAAGAAACCAAGGTTTATCGAACCAGGAGGAGCCAAGAAGCACGTTGAAGGTTGATGGCGGCGGGATGTAGTGCGGCGCAACACCGGAGATTCGGCGCCAACGTGGAACCTCGCACAACACAACCAAAGTACTTTGCCCCAACGAAACAGTGAGGTTGTCAATCTCACCGGCTTGCTGTAACAAAGGATTAACCGTATTGTGTGGAAGATGATTGTTTGCGTAGAAAACGATAAAGAACAATTGCGATAGATTGTATGCGATGTAAAGAATAGACCGGGGTCCACGAGTTCACTAGAGGTGTCTCTCCCATAAGATAAAAGCATGTTGGGTGAACAAATTACAGTCGGGCAATTGACAAATAGAGAGGGCATAACAATGCACATACATGATATGATAAATATAGTGAGATTTAATTGGGCATTACGACAAAGTACATAGACCGCTATCCGAGCATGCATCTATGCCTAAAAAGTCCACCTTCGGGTTATCATCCGAACCCCTTCCAGGTATTAAGTTGCAAACAACGGACAATTGCATTAAGTATGGTGCGTAATGTAATCAATAACTACATCCTTGGACATAGCATCAATGTTTTATCCCTAGTGGCAACAAGACATCCACAACCTTAGAACTTTCTCATCATCTGTCCCGGATTTAATGGAGGCATGAACCCACTATCGAGCATAAATACTCCCTCTTGGAGTTAAGAGCAAAAACTTGGCCGGAGCCTCTACTAATAACGGAGAGCATGCAAGATCATAAACAACACATAGGTAATAACTTGATAATCACCATAACATAGTATTCTCTATCCATCGGATCCCGACAAACACAACATATAGTATTACGGATAGATGATCTTGATCATGTTAGGCAGCTCACAAGATCCAACAATGAAGCACATGAGGAGAAGACGACCATCTAGCTACCGCTATGGACCCATAGTCCGAGGGTGAACTACTCACTCATCACTCCGGAGGCGACCATGGCGGTGAAGAGTCCTCCGGGAGATGATTCCCCTCTTCGGCAGGGTGCCGGAGGTGATCTCGCGAATCCCCCGAGATGGGATTGGCGGCGGCGGCGCCTCGGTGAGGTTTTCCGTATCGTGGCTCTCGGCACGGAGGGTTTCGCGACGAAGACTTTAAGTAGGCGGAAGGGCAACGCGGGGGCCACACGAGGGCCCCACACGCCGTGGCCGCGCGGCCTAGGGCCGGGCCGCGCCGCCCTGTTGTGGCGGCGCCTCGTGGCCCCACTTCCTTTCCCCTCGGTCTTCCGGAAGCTTCGTGGCAAAATAGGACCCCGGGCGTTGATTTCGTCCAATTCCGAGAATATTTCCTTTGTAGGATTTCGAAACCAAAAACAGCAGAAAACAAAGAATCGGCTCTTCGGCATCTCGTTAATAGGTTAGTGCCGGAAAATGCATAAATACGACATATAATGTGTATAAAACATGTAGATATCATCAATAATGTAGCATGGAACATAAGAAATTATCGATACGTCGGAGACGTATCAGGGGCCAGGTTTACACTTGCCCTTGTACTTGCCCGTTATCCTTCGGCAAGTTTGCTGTCGATTGCCAGTGCGACTGGAGACTTGGAGGCACTGTATCCGAAGGTATTGTTGCCTGCCAACATAATTGTCGACAAACTCAAGGAGGACTCAAGGGTACCTGAAGAAATAGGAACTCCGCAAGGGTGATTTCAGGGATTTAATGTCCGTTTTGTAAATAGATAATTTGGCTACTTTATCCAAGTGTTTGGATTATGTAATGATGCCTTCTCATTCGGTAGATACATGCATATGTACTTTTACCATGTTATTGCCGTTGGCAAGTTTTGAGCGAATCTTAGTTGCTCGTTTAGATGTATGTATATTGGTTGGTTAGCAAATCATTTGAGTGATCAGCTCGTGTTGCAGGTTTTGCTAAACCTGTTGTATGCGCAACTTTGCTTTCAACCGTTTTAAATTTCGACAGGCACTCCCGAATATTTCGGGTGTAGTGGTTCTGCCGATGAGCCCGTTGTTCCTTGATATTTCCATAAGTAAAATATCGAACGTGGGTTGTTGTTTATATGTATTTCCAAACTCTTGCTATTTACGGCACTCGTAGAGGCATCTATAGCGGAGGGAAAGGTGGACGTCTGTTAGCACTCGTAGAGGCTTGTTTGAAGCGCGATCTTCTGCCTTGTACTATGTTTGTATAGTGATGGGGCTTAGAAGTTTGTAGTTACTGCAATGCTTAACAAAGAATCGAAGCTTAAGTTCTTATTAATAAGGTAAGCACGATGCTAGAGGGCGAAAAAGGGAAGGCCCTGTTTGTAATAAAGGAAAAAAGAAAATAAAGGCTAGTAAACTGTTTAGGCAAGGAAGGGGTTCTTCTCTTCTTCTGGCTTCTTCACCGCGTTAGTGACTGCCGCAGCATTGCTGGTTTCATCAGGGGTTTGAGCGGTGGTTGCCATCGTCTTGCTATCTCCTAAGCCTTCTGTGCCATCAACTGCCGAACCCTTTGCTGCCGAGGCTTCGGCTGCCGAAGCTTCTACCGCCGAAGCTTTAAGGGCGAGAGCGGCTGGCTTCTTCTTGGTTTCCCTGCCATCTTTTTCTTCCTTGATTTCTCGTAAAGACAGCTTGGGCGGAGGGTCGACGATTTCTTGCTGTGACCCGAACTTTGCGAGCAATCCTCCGAAAGTCGCGATCACAATTGTCCGAGCGTGAAAAACTTCCGTAGATCGTGATGTTTGTCCCGTTGTTCCCGGGCATTTTCAGCTTGAGGTATGCATAATGCGGCACAGCCATGAACTTGGCATACGCTGGTCTCCCGAGTATAGCGTGATACTGTGACTCCCAGTTCACCACTTCAAACTCGATCTTTTCCTTCCTGAAATTGTCGGCTCTGCCGAAGGTAACATTCAGGTAGACTTTGCCAAGAGAGTGGCCCGGTGCGGTTGGAAGGATCCCGTGGAAGCAGGTGTCTGTTTCTTCCAGCATGCTCATGGTGATCCCCATACTTCTAATTGTGTCGACGAATATCAGGTTTAGCCCGCTTCCACCATCCATGAAGACTTTGCTCATCTTGAACCCCCCAATTTGTGCTTCGACTACCAAGGCAGCGTGTCCTGGTTTTGGTATGGTCATCGGGTGATCTGCTCGACTGAATGTAATGTTCTGAGAAGACCATTCTACGTACTCGGGGATGTTTGTCATAAGGCTTTCTGCCAAGTTGATCTCTCGGGTGAGCTTCTTCATCTCCCTTTTCGAAACACCTGCCCTATGGATCATGCTCATCTGCCCACGTGGTGGTGGGAACGCCTCGTTGGGTTGATGGGGTTGAGCCTGCTGGACTTGATGCTGCGGTGGAGGTGGGGGTGGTGGTGGTAGCCGTTGTCGGCCCGATTGCTGGATGAGTTTGTGCATGTCAAGGAACTGCCGACAGTCCCTGAGCAGGTGACTTGACTTCGTTTTGCCGTCCTTGGAATCGACATACGAATGCAGGTAACAGGGGGCGTTGATCTGCTCAGGGTAGGGTAATTCGGGAGTCCTCTGCTGTCGTGGTTTATAGTTACCACGGTTCCCAGAGTTGTTCCGGTTACCGTCGTGCCTATCGTCTCGATCGTCCTGTCGATCGGAATATCCTGCGGCTACCAGATTGTTATCATCGTAGTTGCGGTTCTTCCTTCTCTTGTGACGATCCCTTCGGCCACCCGAGTCGTGCTTCGGCTGGTCGTCGTCTTCGTCATCACTGCGCTGCCGTGGCCTTCGTACGTTGTCCTCACCATCAGCCCAACTGTTGGCGATTTCCATTAATTTGGTTATGGTTTTTGGCTTTTTGCGCCCAAGTTCTTCTATGTAGCTTTCCCGCTGAACGCCGTCGCTGAAAGCGTCGATTGCTCTGTCGACAGATACGTCTTCGGCAGCGTTCAGGAGCTTTGTGAATCTCCCGATGTATGAACGCATCGACTCCTTCTGCTTCTGGCGGCAATTCCGCAGCTCTTCGATCCCGACGGGCCTCTTATATGTTGCTTGGAAGTTGGCAACGAAGGCATCTACTAGGTCGTCCCATGATTTAACAGAACCTTTCGGCAGCCCCCTTAGCCAGGCCCGTGCTGAATCCTTCAAGTAAAGTCGTAAGCATTGCATTGCTGCTATCTCGGTTTCCTTTGTGCGGGATCACGATCTGCGAGTAGTCGTCTATCCAGGATCTTGGTTCTTGCTGCCCATCGTACTTGGCAGCATCGGTAGGGGTAGGCTTAAACTTTTTGGGCGGCATCGTTTCGCGGATCTTGTAACTTAGACAGTCGGCTCCCCTGAGCTCGCCGTCGTACTCCTGGTCTTCATCCGAAGAATCGATGTCGTCGTCCTTCCTAGCGGCGCGTCGTCGCCTTGCTTTGTCGATCTTGCTCTGGGTGATTTCGTCCCGAGCATCTCTCGCATGATGTTTCGACCCACTGCCTTGGACGGTGGTCTTTTCCTTTGGCGGGACTAGGTTGTTCCCCAATATTGCGAGACTCTCCAGGGCACCTCGATGAGCTTGAGCCATGGATCCTTCGGGGCGCTGGTTGATGAGGTATGCGGCGAGGTTGGCCGTTGCTGCTGCAACAGTTTTCGGCCGTGGCATGCCGGCGGTATCCATAGTCATAAAGGATTTGGTCAGATTCGACGTTATTTCTCTAGCGTCATCTTCTGAAAGCCTGGATAGTCTTGACCGGTGCTTGCCTGTTCCCTGAGTGTTTCGAGAGGCACTCCCTTGCGAGCCCCTTCGCCGTTCGCTGGATCGATCCGCCGCAGATAGGCGTCTCTCGAGGGTGGCTTGCTCTTTCGACAGGTGCTCCCGGTTTTTCTCTAGTATGGAGCGATAAGCATTGAGGGTTCCAACCGAAGTTCCTGCGGGGAGCGGCGTGTTGTTGAGTACTGCTGCCCTTGCTGCTGCCCACTCCTCATCCGCGATGGTGTAATCGCTATCGCGGTTGCTGGCGCTGTTTTCAAAACTCGCCCTTCTACTGGAACGGGGGGTATGGTCCTCGTCTCCTCTGCGCCTTGTGTTTCCCGTGTTATTGGCGACATAAACCTGATGGTGTGCCGTTCTTCGGGTGGTTCCCTGGATGGTGCTGTCGATACTGTCCTCTCCCGATGAATACTGGGAGTTGCAGATGAACGGCGTGTCGCTTGATCCCAGCCCGTGCCTGGTGTCGCAGTTCAGGCAGTAGTACGAAGTTAGTTTCGAAGTTGAGGAATCATTCGACCCCACCGACATGGAGGACACCGAGCGGGGAGTCGAGGGCACGGGTAAGCACGTCGATCCCGTCAGACCAGCCGACAGATCGAGTGACGATGACGCGCTTGAACTCGTCGATCCGGAAGTGGGGGATTCCAGCAATCGAAGGATTCCCTCTACGTTGATGTTGTAGTGGACGCTGCCGAAGGTCATCTCCAGGTTCCCTTGTAGATCTGAAAAGTTCGAGCGGGAGGAATCGCTGTGCGGAGTAAACTCGTAGGAGCCGAATCGAATCGGGCTTCCCAGGATTGGTGACGATGGTGTCGACGAAGTTGCCGGCGAAGCCGCCGGTGTCATGATCGGATCTGCCGATGCCCTGCCTTGTGCCGACAGGTTTCCCACAGACGGCGCCAATTGTCGAGGGTGCTCCTCGGCAATGCCCTCCGATAGGGGCTTAGGGTTGATGGAATCCTGCAAGCTGACACGAGACATCGGTTCACAGACAAGCGGGGAGAGCGATTTACCCAGGTTCGGGGCCCTCAATGAGGTAAAACCCTTACGTTCTGCCTGTCTGTTCTTGATTATGATGAAAACAGGTTACAATGGGGTGCCGAATAGTTCGGCTGTAATCTCGTCGAGATGCTAGTTGCTAGGGTAACCTAGTTCTAAGCTTCTGCTGGCTAATATTGCTAAGGTTGATTGTCCCCCTCGATAGCCCCTCTCCTGGCCTTTATATAGGTGGCCAGGTCCCGAGAGGTCTAATCGAGTACGAGTAGGTTTACAGTAGATCTATCTCCAATCTTTCCTTGTTCGGCTTCTTCCGTGTCTTGTATTCCAAGTAATCTTCCGCCGCACCGCCCTAGTGGCCCATCTTGCCATCGAGTACCTTCATGAGCCTCCAGTTGGACAGTGTAGGGTAGAGCAACATTGGTTACCCGAAGGGTAATGCCCACGTCATCTTGGAAAAGCAAGAAGTGCACTTCCTGATTGCAACATACGATCCAAGTACTTCTGTACAAGTACAACCAAGTCAATAGCACTGTAGCCCAGGAACCAATCATTCTCGTACTGATATAGCCTAGGACCTTGAGTTGCAGGTCGAAAGTAAGTTAGCTGCTTGTTGTCTCCATGACACAAAAAAAGATGGCCATGGCAGTGGGCGCGGCACGCCGCTCACATAGAATTTACAATCCGGAGAAGGATATGTTGTGGATGATGGAGTCATGGTCCAGAGGACCAGGGACACCGCCATCGGGTTGTCCCCGTTGCGACCATGTGCCAGGCCACCCGTCGAGTAGGTGGAGGGTGCTAGTGTAGCGACACTGACGGTGTGGAGATCGAGGTCCTCATAGTTCTCCATTGAGGCAACGAGCTTGGGGAAGACATCAACAATGGCATTGTTGCTCTGCCAAACCATCATGGGCCATGCCGTGCCATGCCGGCACAGGTGCGCCTCACCTAGAGGCCCAGGCACGGGCGCGGCTAGATGGCGAGTTCGTCGGGGCTTCGTGGACTTGTGGTTCGTTCTCCTAGGTTCCTGGCTGGGTGTCGTGTCATAGATGCCTAGGTCTCGGCCTGTAAGTGAGCATGTTTGTGGGTGTCCACTACATGCTTAGTTCTGTCTGTCTGATCTGAGTGGGACATCCGACTGTGTCTGTTTAATTAGCACAAAGAAAACGACGTCTGCCAACCCACCACGTGCACGTTTAATTAGTCAAACGAAATTGTATTACAGGGGATCCCGCTTCCAGATCCCGGGTGTCGTGTCCCAGGGATGGAAGCACGATTCAGCTGGATACAATGGATTACCACGATTTGAGAGGAAATCAGAGAGAACAGAGGTGAGGAACAGAGGACGGGGATGAGAGGTCCAAACTTCAATTCATTTTCAACATTGCCTCTGTTTACTTATACTACTAGTACCACACGCACACAACGGTGGCCCGTGACCCATGTCATACCCGAGGCCCAGGTTACAAATCGTACATGAACATCCCATATACGAGGTGTTACACTCGGGAGCTGCTTTACACCGACCTGGTCGGTGTATAGCAGCCACCGACCACCCTCCAGATTTTTGTTGGGCCGGCCCACGATTTGCTGAGAAAGTTTGCTGTGGATTCGGTGCGGACGGGCCGGCCCAAGTTTGTTTTTCTTTTTTCTTTTCTCATGTTTTCTCTGTTTTAAATTCGAAAAGTTTCAAATTTGAACAAAATTCGAATTGAACGATTTTCGAATTTGAACAAATTTTAAAATTGAACAATTTTCGAATTTAAATAAATTTCGAAAATTGAACGATTTTTTGAATTTGAACAAATTTTGAAATTGAACGATTTTCGAATTTGAACAAATTTTGAAAATTGAACGATTTTTGAATTTGTTCAAATTTCGAAATTCGTTCAAAACTCAAAATTTGTTCAAACTTCAAAATTTGTTCAAATTACAATTTTTAATTTCGAAATTGTTCAACTTTTGAATATGAACAATTTTCAAACTTGAACATTTTTAAAATTTGAAAATTTTCGAAAAATTATTTTTGTACAGAAAAATAAAACGATAAAAAAATAAACACAGAAAAAGAAAACGAAAAGGAAAAAAGGAAACCGAAAAGAAAAACCGAACAAAACCCAGCAAAAACTTGAAAAAACGAAAAAACCCGCAGCTAACGGAAAAACCAACGTGCTATATGGGCCTGGCCCATGCTCGGGGAGGGTGTGCGGCGATCCGTATACACCGACCTGGTCGGTGTATAGGATTTGCCGTTACACTCTCCCTCCCTTGAAAATTTTGCTAGAGAACACCGTTATTTTACGTCGTTTGCTAAAACACACCGCTCGATTATGTCTTTGTCAGGTACCATTATAATTTTGTTACACATTTGCCAGAATACACCACCTGTCCAAAAACGGAAACTTTTACATTTTTTCGCAAAATCAGTCATAGCATGGTCATCCCAGCCAAAAGTGCCAAAATTTCCTTTTTTGGACAGGTGGTGTGTTCTGGCAGTTGTGCCATAAAATTATAATGGTACCTGGGAAAGACACAATTGAGCGGTGTGTTTTGGCAAACGCCAAAAAATAACAGTGTCATGTAGCAAATTTTCCCTTAAAAAAAGTACTGAAAAGTACCATGTTGTCATTCATACATATTGATTCAGGATTTTAGATCTGAAAGTTGGAAATAATTTGATTAGTCTTTTTTTACAATTATGTTCCTTACATTGAAAACTCTATTAAGAAAATCACTTAATCAAAGTTTTTCACTTCCTGTAAATGATTCAGCTAAAAACACTGTACCAAAAAAAAGAGTACCGAACAAGATCTTAGAGGAACGAGTGAATAGCATAAAACCACCATTTTGATGGTGAAATTTACCGTATACCACCGTTTGCGAGACAAAAAAAAAAAACACCAGATTTTGCTCAGTTTTTTTGCGGAATGCGCTAAACACGAATTGATAGGAAATCCGACAAATAGAGCCTACTAGTCAGCGCTGAGGTTGCAACACTACGCAGTAGCTTGCTGACGTGGACAGAGGGCCCACGTGTCAGTCCACATTAAAAAATCTAAAATTCTAGAAAAAAAAACAAAAGTGCGAGTGAGGCTGGATGTTTATTATGCTCCCGTGAACCACCCTACAATAAAAAAATTTAAAAAGTCCCAAAAACATAAAATTGGGGGGTCATCTCCTCCCGTGAACCACCCTACAACCACCACCGGCTCCGGCCGCCGTCGCCGCGACCTCCAGCAAGCAGGGCAGGAGGACACCGCGATGGAAGAGGGCGGCCCGTCCCCGGCGCCTCCGCATGGTCCTCGCCGGCCCCTAGCCTCGCTGTCCTCCCTGCGCGCATCGCCGGCTAGTGAGCTGCAACTACCGAGGGCGGCGTGTCTCGTCGGTGAGCAGGGCGCCGGGCTCGGGCACGGGAAGGGGGCGGCGCTGCTCATCATCTAGACACGCGGACGCCGCGCTCCGCCGCCATCAGGCATGGATGAGCTAAGGCCGGAGTTCTGGGAGATGGATCTCGACGGAGGTCGTCGGACTCCCGCGCCTTGGCACCCGGCGGCGTTGTCCTGCGCTCCTCACGGTCTTTACCGGAAAGCGAGTGCTTGCTGCCAGCTTTGAGCGTCAACGGCGGTCACGCGGGCTGGGGATATGTGGGTTGGGGAGGGGCTTACGTTGCCGGAGTGCGGGGAGAGCAGCTCTGCGGCGGCGGCTCTCTGCGGCGCCGCTCGCGAGTGGAGCTGGGGACGTGGGGAGGTAGGGTGCGTGCAGTGGCCGCGCAGCGGCGGCGCTCGACGACGGCCGCACACAAGTAGAGCAGGGGCCGGTACTGTTAGTGGTGGTCAACGCGGAGGGATTGGGGATAAAGGCTTTTTTTAAAAAAATCGGGTGACAAGTGGGGCATAGTCCACATCAGCAAGCTACTGTGTCGTTGTTGCCACCTCAGCTCTGACTAGTGGACCCTACCTGTCAGATTTCCTCTCAATTCGCGTTCAGTTCGCGTTTAGCGCATTCCGCAAAAAACTGAGCTAAATCTGGTGGTTTTTTGTCCCAAACGTAAAGTGGTGGTGTTCACCATGAAAGTGGTGGTTTTATGCTATTCACTCTAGAGGAAGGCTTGGAGCAGAATGGAGATAGTAATATAGCATCAGGGCATCTCCAGCGGCGCGACGCAAACGAACGTTGAGCGACCGTTTTCGTCCGCCGTGACCGGAAATGCATCTGGGCCCTGCTCCAGCGGGGCGACGCAAAGTGACCGGGCCGTCCGCAGATACGCAAACCTGGGCCAAATATGCGCTAGGTTTGCGTCTCCACGGACGCTCCGCGGTCGTGCCGAGCATCCTACATTTCTTACCCGGTCCCGCAAGTCAGGGACAGCAAAATCGACCGCTTCGATTTGCTTCTTTTTTTCCCTTCTTTGCTGCCCTAGTGCGACGCCACCACCCCAACCCCACCCGCCGCCGTCCCGCCGCAGTACTCGCCGTCGGCTCCGTTGTCGCCGCGCGGGAGAGCAGGATCGTACTCGGGGTTGGCTCTGGCGCGTACATGCCGGCTGTTTTGGGGCCAAACGTTGCCGGTTCCGCTGCCCTTCCGCGCCGCCCACGATCTGTTCGGTCAATTGCGCCGGTAGGTTTCTTCTCCTGTTTTCAGCGCTATTTGTGCGTGGCTGACACGTCTCAAACGTATCCATAATTTCTTATGTTCCATGCTACTTTTATGACAATACTCACATCTTTTATACATACTTTACATCATTTATATGCATTTTCCGGCACTAACCTATTAACGAGATGCCGAAGCGCTAGTTGCTGTTTTCTGCTGTTTTTGGTTTCAGAAATCCTACAAAGGAAATATTCTCGGAATTGGACGAAATCAACGCCTGATGTCTACGGGAGCTTCTATTCTTGTAGACAGTGTTGGGCCTCCAAGAGCAGAGGTTTGTAGAACAGCAGCAAGTTTCCCTTAAGTGGATACCCAAGGTTTATCGAACTCAGGGAGGAAGAGGTCAAAGATATCCCTCTCATGCAACCCCGCAACCACAAAGCAAGAAGTCTCTTGTGTCCCCAACACACCAAATAGGTGCACTAGTTCGGCGAAGAGATAGTGAAATACAGGTGGTATAAATAAGTATGAGCAAGTAGCAACGGTGCCGTAAAAGTGCTTGGCGTGTAGTTGATGGTGGTGGTATTGCAGACGAGTAGTAACGCAATGAAACAAGAAACAAGCGATAGTAACTCAGCAGTATTTAGGAACAAGGCCTAGGGATTACACTTTCACTAGTGGACACTCTCAACATTGATCACATAACAGAATAGATAAATGCATACTCTACACTTTTGTTGGATGATGAACACATTGCGTAGGATTACACGAACCCTCAATGCCGGAGTTAATAAGCTCCACAATAATGCTCATGTTTTAGTAACCTTTAGTGTAAGATAGATCAACGTGACTAAACCAAGTACTAGCATAGCATGCACACTCGTCACCTTCATGCATATGTAGGAGGAATAGATCACATCAATATTATCATAGCAATAGTTAACTCCATAATCTACAAGAGATCATGATCATAGCATAAACCAAGTACTAACACGGTGCACGCACTCGTCACCTTTGCACACATGCAGGAGGAATAAACTACTTTAATAACAAATCACTAGAGTAGCACATGGATAAATTGTGATACAACATGCTGCAATCTTAAAGAGATATAAATAAGCACCTCACTATGCCATTCAATGAGTAAGTATTCTGTGAAATCTAGCCTAAGAGACCCACACGGTGCACACACTCGTCACCTTTACACACGTGGGACGAGGAGTCTCCGGAGATCACATAAGTAAAACTCACTTGACTAGCATAATGACATCTAGATTACAAGCATCATCATATGAATCTCAATCATGTAAGGCAGCTCATGAGATTATTGTATTGAACTACATAGGAGAGAGATGAACCACATAGCTACCGGTACAGCCCCGAGCCTCGATGGAGAACTACTCCCTCCTCATGGGAGCAAAGCAGCGGTGATGGAGATGGCGGTGGAGATGGCAGCGGTGTCGATGGAGAAGCCTTCCGGGGCACTTCCCCGCTCCGGCAGGTGCCGGAACAGAGATCCCGTCCCCGGATCTTGGCTTCGTGATGGCGGCGGCTCCGGCAGGTTTCGTGGGTTTCGTCAATTGGTGTCGAGGTTTTAGGTCACGACGACTTAAATAGGCGAAGAGTCGGAGTCGGAGGGGGCTCGGGCTGCCCAGACCATAGGGGGCGCGCCCCCTTGGGCCGCGCCGCCCACGGTGTGGGGCCCCCTGGCACCCCTCCGTCCTTTCTTCGGTGCTCTGGAAGCTTCGCGTATTTCTAAGACTTTCGGCGTTGATTTCGTCCGATTCCGAAAATATTTCCTTACTAGGATTTCGAAACCAAAAACAGCAGAAAACAAGAACCGTCACTTTCGGCATCTCGTCAATAGGTTAGTTCCGGAAAACGCATAAAAATGATATAAAGTGTGAACAAAACATGTTGGTATTGTTATAAAACAAGCATGGAACATCGAGAAATTATAGATACGTTGGAGACGTATCGGCATCCCCAAGCTTAGTTCTGCTCGTCCCGAGCGAGTAAAACGATAACAAAGATAATTTCGGAGTGACATGCCATCATAAACTTGATCATACTATTTGTAAAGCATATGTAGAGAATGCAGCGATCAAAACAATGGTGATGACATGAGTAAACAAGTGAATCATAAAGCAAAGACTTTTCATGAATAGCACTTCAAGACAAGCATCAATAAGTCTTGCATAAGAGTTAACTCATAAAGCAATAATTCAAAGTAAATGTATTGAAGCAACACAAAGGAAGATTAAGTTTCAGCGGTTGCTTTCAACTTGTAACATGTATATCTCATGGATATTGTCAACATAGAGTAATATAATAAGTGCAATAAGCGAATATGTAGGAATCAATGCACAGCTCACACAAGTGTTTGCTTCTTGAGGTGGAGAGAAATAGGTGAACCGACTCAACAATAAAAGTAAAAGAATGGTCCTTCAAAGAGGAAAGCATCGATTGCTATATTTGTGCTAGAGCTTTTATTTTGAAAACATAAAGAGAGCATAAAAGTAAAGTTTTGAGAGGTGTTTGTTGTTGTCAACGAATGGTAGCGGGTACTCTAACCCCTTGCCGGACAAACCTTCAAAGAGCGGCTCCCATTTTATTTTATTTTTGGATGGCACTCCTTCCAACCTTTCTTTCACAAACCATGGCTAACCGAATCCTCAGGTGCCCGCCAACAATCTCATACCATGAAGGAGTACCTTTTTATTTTAGTTTTATTATGATGACACTCCTCCCAACCTTTGCTTACACAAGCCATGGCTAACCGAATCCTTCGGGTGCCGTCCAACAATCACATACCATGGAGGAGTGTCTATTTTTGTTAATTAATTTGGGACTGGAATCCCAATGCCAGCTCTTTTTGCAAAATTTATTGGATAAGCGGATGAAGCCACTAGTCCATTGGTGAAAGTTGCCCAACAAGATTGAAAGATAAACACCACATACTTCCTCATGAGCTATAAAACATTGACACAAATAAGAGGTAATAAATTTTGAATTGTTTAAAGGTAGCACTCAAGCAATTTACTTTGGAATGGCGGGAAATACCATGTAGTAGGTAGGTATGGTGGACACAAATGGCATGGTGTTGTTTGGCTCAAGGTTTTGGATGCATGAGAAGTATTCCCTCTCGATACAAGGTTTAGGCTAGCAAGGTTGTTTGAAGCAAGCACAAGTATGAACTAGTACAGCAAAACTCACATAAAGGACATATTACAAGCATTATAAGACTATACATCGTCTTCCTTGTCGTTCAAACACCTTACTAGAAATTATCTAGACCTTAGAGAGACCGATTATGCAAACCAAATTTTAGCATGCTCTATGTATTTCTTCATTAATGGGTGCAAAGTATATGATGCAAGAGCTTAAACATGAGCACAACAATTGCCAAGTATCACATTACCCAAGACATTATAGCAATTACTACATGTATCATTTTCCAATTCCAACCATATAACAATTTAACGAAGAGGAAACTTCGCCATGAATATTATGAGCTAAGAACACATGTGTTCATATGAACCAACGGAGCGTGTCTCTCTCCCACACAAGCATGATGTAATCCAATTTATTCAAACAAAAACAAAAATAGAAACAAACAAACAGACGCTCCAAGTAAAGTACATAAGATGTGACCGAATAAAAATGTAGTTTCAAGAGAAGGAACCTGATAATTTGTCGATGAAGAAGGGGATGCCTTGGGCATCCCCAAGCTTAGACGCTTGAGTCTTCTTGATATATGCAGGGATGAACCACCGGGGCATCCCCAAGCTTAGAGCTTTTACTCTCCTTGATCATAGTATATCATCCTCCTCTCTTGACCCTTGAAAACTTCCTCCACACCAAACTCGAAACAACTCATTAGAGGGTTAGTGGACAATAAAAATTAACATGTTCAGAGGTGACACAATCATTCTTAACACTTCGGACATTGCATAAAGCTACTGGACATCAATGGATCAAAGAAATTCATCCAACATAGCAAAAGAGGCAATGCGAAATAAAAGGCAGAATCTGTCAAAACAGAACAGTCCGTAAAGATGGATTTTATTAGGCCACCAGACTTGCTCAAATGAAAATGCTCAAATTGAATGAAAGTTGCGTACATATCTGAGGATCATGCACGTAAATTGGCATAATTTTCTCAGCTTCCTGCAGGGCAGTGGGCTCAGATTCGTGACAGCAAAGAAATCTGGAACTGCGCAGTAATCCAAATCTAGTACTTACTTTTCTATCAACGGCTTAACTTGGCACAACAAAACTCAAAACTAAGATAAGAAGAGGTTGCTACAGTAGTAAACAACTTCCAAGACACAAATATAAAACAAAGTACTGTAGCAAAATAACACATGGGTTATCTCCCAAGAAGTTCTTTCTTTATAGCCGTTAAGATGGGCTCAAGCAGCTTTAATGATGCACTCGCAAGAAATAGTATTTGAAGCAAAAGAGAGCATCAAGAGGCAAATTCAAAACACATTTAAGTCTAACATGCTTCCTATGCATAGGAATCTTGTAAATAAACAAGTTCATGAAGAGCAAAGTAACAAGCATAGCAAGATAAAACAAGTTTAGCTTCAAAAATTTCAGCACATAGAGAGGTGTTTTAGTAACATGAAAACTTCTACAACCATATTTTCCTCTCTCATAATAACTTTCAGTAGCAACATGAGCAAACTCAACAATATAACTATCACATAAAGCATTCTTATCATGAGTCTCATGCATAAAATTATTACTCTCCACATAAGCATAATCAATTTTATTAGTTGAAGTGGGAGCAAATTCAACAAAGTAGCTATCATTATTATTCTCATCAAGTGTAGGAGGCATAGTATAATCACAACAAAATTTACTCTCCATAGTAGGTGGCATCAAAGGACCACTATCATTATAATCATCGTAAATAGGAGGCAAAGTATCATCAAAGAAAATTTTCTCCTCAATGCTTGGGGGACTAAAAATATCATGAAAACCAGACTTCCCCAAGCTTAGAACTTTCTATATCATTATCAACAATGGTGTTCAAAGCGTTCATACTAATATCACTACCAAAGCATGCAAATAAGATTTCATAGGTTTTTTAATTTTCGCATCAAACAATCCATGTTTTAAATCAGGAAATAGAATAAGAAGCTCACTCTTGTACATTATGCCAAACTAGTGTAAACAAGAAACAACAAGATGCAATTGCAGGATCTAAAGGAAATAGCTTTGAGCACACACACGACGGCGCCGGAAAAATACTTTACCTGAGACCGTAGTATGAGTGCCTTTTACCTTTCCTCCCCGACAACGGCGCCATAAAAGTGCTTGATGTCTACGGGAGCTTCTATTCTTGTAGACAGTGTTGGGCCTCCAAGAGCAGAGGTTTGTAGAACAGCAGCAAGTTTCCCTTAAGTGGATACCCAAGGTTTATCGAACTCAGGGAGGAAGAGGTCAAAGATATCCCTCTCATGCAACCCCGCAACCACAAAGCAAGAAGTCTCTTGTGTCCCCAACACACCAAATAGGTGCACTAGTTCGGCGAAGAGATAGTGAAATACAGGTGGTATAAATAAGTATGAGCAAGTAGCAACGGTGCCGTAAAAGTGCTTGGCGTGTAGTTGATGGTGGTGGTATTGCGACGAGTAGTAACGCAAGAAACAAGAAACAAGCAAGTAGTAACTCAGCAGTATTTAGGAACAAGGCCTAGGGATTACACTTTCACTAGTGGACACTCTCAACATTGATCACATAACGGAATAGATAAATGCATACTCTACACTTTTGTTGGATGATGAACACATTGCGTAGGATTACACGAACCCTCAATGCCGGAGTTAACAAGCTCCACAATAATGCTCATGTTTTAGTAACCTTTAGTGTAAGATAGATCAA
Organism: Lolium rigidum; assembly: GCF_022539505.1. Classification (NCBI taxonomy): domain Eukaryota; kingdom Viridiplantae; phylum Streptophyta; class Magnoliopsida; order Poales; family Poaceae; genus Lolium; species Lolium rigidum. The sequence continues at coordinate 5,079,712 of NC_061509.1, read as the reverse complement.
CGTACTAAACCAAGTACTAGCATAGCATGCACACTCGTCACCTTCATGCATATGTAGGAGGAATAGATCACATCAATATTATCATAGCAATAGTTAACTCCATAATCTACAAGAGATCATGATCATAGCATAAACCAAGTACTAACACGGTGCACGCATCGTCACCTTTGCACACATGCAGGAGGAATAAACTACTTTAATAACAAATCACTAGAGTAGCACATGGATAAATTGTGATACAACATGCCGCAATCTTAAAGAGATATAAATAAGCACCTCACTATGCCATTCAATGAGTAAGTATTCCGTGAAATCTAGCCTAAGAGACCCACACGGTGCACACACCGTCACCTTTACACACGTGGGACGAGGAGTCTCCTGAGATCACATAAGTAAAACTCACTTGACTAGCATAATGACATCTAGATTACAAGCATCATCATATGAATCTCAATCATGTAAGGCAGCTCATGAGATTATTGTATTGAACTACATAGGAGAGAGATGAACCACATAGCTACCGTACAGTACCCCGAGCCTCGATGGAGAACTACTCCTCCTCATGGGAGCAAGCAGCGGTGATGGAGATGGCGGTGAAGATGGCAGCGGTGTCGATGGAGAAGCCTTCCGGGGCACTTCCCCGCTCCGGCAGGGTGCCGGAACAGCAGATCCCGTCCCCCGCATCTTGGCTTCGTGATGGCGGCGGCTCCGGCAGGTTTCGTGGGTTTCGTCAATTGGTGTCGAGGTTTTAGGTCACGACGACTTAAATAGGCGAAGAGTCGGAGTCGGAGGGGCCTCGGGCTGCCTGCGACCATAGGGGCGCGCCCCCTTGGGCCGCGCCGCCCACGGTGTGGGGCCCCCCGGCACCCCTCTCGTCCTTTCTTCGGTGCTCCGGAAGCTTCGCGTATTTCTAAGACTTTCGGCGTTGATTTCGTCCGATTCCGAAAATATTTCCTTACTAGGATTTCGAAACCAAAAACAGCAGAAAACAAGAATCGTCCTTTCGGCATCTCGTCAATAGGTTAGTTCCGGAAAACGCATAAAAATGATATAAAGTGTGAACAAAACATGTTGGTATTGTTATAAAACAAGCATGGAACATCGGAAATTATAGATACGTTGGAGACGTATCAACGCCCAGGGTCTTATTTTTCCACGGAGCTTCCAGAAGACCGAAGAGGATACGAGGTGGGGCGACGAGGCGCCGACACCACAGGGCCGCGCGGCCAGGGTGGGGCCCGCGCCGCCCTATGGTGTGGGGCCCTCGTGCCTCCACCGACCCTGCCCTTCCGCCTACTTAAACTCTCCGTCGCGAAAACCCTATTACCGAGAGCCACGATACGGAAATACTTCCGCAGACGCCGCCGCCGCCAATCCCATCTCGGGGGATTCGGAGATCGCCTCCGGCACCCGCCGGAGAGGGGAATCATCACCGGAGGGCTCTACATCACCATGCCCGCCTCCGGACCGATGCGTGAGTAGTTCATCCTTGGACTATGGGTCCATAGCGAGTAGCTAGATGGTTGTCTTCTCCTCATTGTGCTATCATGTTAGATCTTGTGAGCTGCCTATCATGATCAAGATCGTTTATTTGTAATGCTACATGTTGTGTTTGTTGGGATCCGATGAATATTGAATACTATGTCAAGTTGATTGTCAATCTATCATATATATGTTGTTTATGTTCTTGCATGCTCTCCGTTGCTAGTAGAGGCTCTGGCCAAGTTGATACTTGTGACTCCAAGAGGGAGTATTTATGCTCGATAGTGGGTTCATGCCTCCATTGAATCTGGGACAGATGATGGAAAGTTCTAAGGTTGTGGATGTGTCAGTTGCCACTAGGGATAAAACATCAATGTTTTGTCTAAGGATATTTATGTTGATTACATTACGCACCATACTTAATGCAATTGTCTGTTGTTTGCAACTTAATACTGGAAGGGGTGCGGATGCTAAACTGAAGGTGGACTTTTTAGGCATAGATGCATGCTGGATAGCGGTCTATGTACTTTGTCGTAATGCCATGATTAAATCTCATAGTAATTGTCATGACATGTATGCATCTCTATTTGTCAATTGCCCAACTGTAATTTGTTCACCCAACATGCTATTTATCTTATGGGAGAGACACCACTAGTGAACTGTGGACCCCGGTCCATTCTTTTACATCTGAAATACAATCTACTGCAGTATCCCGACCATTTGTGTAAGTGCCTTATGAGCCGTAATTAGGAAAAACTCCTTTATGTAATGTAGTATGGCCATGAATGGAAAATTTGCCTTGCCGAATGATTGATTTCGATAATTTTTTGCTTTCCAGTTGATTTTTGGCAATTATACCGGAGTCGGATAATCCGACACATCCCCTATCGCCTCGCACTCTACAAAAATACCTGAAAGTGCTTCCTTGGATATTTCATCGTAACCTGACTCGATCAAAAAGGAGGTAGCCGATTTGCGACAGCAGCTTGAGTCGATGAAGAAGCAAACCATGACGGCTTTGGAGCAATAGCGGAAATCCTCGGATCGGGAACAAATTGCTCTTCGTCGGGCGCAAGAATCTCTTGAACTGAAAGAAGTTGCGCCTTCCAACACCGCTCGATCTGCTCAAGGCGAAAATTATATGCTCGACCTCATGACTGATGCAAGCAAATATATGGCTGGTACGTTATTTCTATCTTATCTCTTTCGCATTGTTCTTCTGTGTTTATAAATGTGCTATATTGATTTTTTCTTTATCTCTCACAGGTGCATTTCTGGATACTGCTGCTGAGGAACATAGGGTAAATTTGCGGGTTGATAGCCTTCTTCGTCTTGCGAGAGCCAATGATATTGATTTTTGGGCGGACGAGACTCGTTGTCGCCGTATTGTCCAGTTTCAGGATCGTGCCACCCAGACTCAAGAATTTCTTGATTTCTGCAACAGTACCTTGGCCGTGGTATATAATACCATGTTTCCTCGCAAACCTCAAACCGAGAATCTTACTCAACTTTTGGACAAGTTTAAATATGTGCGCAATATCCACGACTTCATGAAGTCTCAGATGGTGGATGGTCCCAAGTTTGCTTTGATCTGGCTGAAGATTTGCCACTCGAAGTTGGATCTTGATAAGGTTGTCAATGGTTTTCTTCTCAAGATGTCGAAGATGAAGGTGAATATTGATCGGCACAATGCGGCCGTGTCACCTGTCGCCGAGAAGATGATTGATGAACTCCTCAAGGTGGACACCTCTTTCTTCAAAGAATACCGATACGATGATTCGACGCAACAGATGCGTGCTTCAAGAAAAAATATAGATAGGTTGATATAGGAATTATTTATATTGCTCAGCGCGTGAGGTTTGAGCCAAGACGCAATGTTGTGTATATGTACTTGTCATATATCTTGTTTTAAATGTCGGGTCCTTGTGAGGACAATTTTTTTGTGTGCTATATTATCATGTCTTGTTGTAAAATGTTGCGAGACATCTAAGGAGTCAAAGCAGATTCTTCTGGTTGTATTGTAATTTTCATCTTAGCCCCCGAGTGTCTGGGGTAACATAAGAATACTATTTTTTCGCGAGGTTTTTGTGAAACCAAAGCGGGTATATTGCCAAGTGTGTCCAAATCGACTATGTTGTAAATTTGCGGGTTCGAGCCCCCGAGCGTTGCTTGTAAATAAGAGAAGAACATTTGTCATCACTATTTTTTTATTTCAACCATGCTATATTGCAGCGTCACAAGCCCGCCTCATTAAAAACCTTTCAGCCCCACTCGGTGCCCTGAAAGGAAAAGAGTGCGTATGAAAACTTGCGAGTTGTTCAGGTACAATGTATGTTTACATAGTTGCTACTATATTGGCTTCCTTCCAGGCGCAAAAACGTCACAACTGTGCAACGTTCCACGGATTCCCTTCATCTTTGCATGTATTCTTGTCCTCCTGGAATAACTTCGGTAACGATGTATGACCCCAACCATGGTGATTCCAGCTTCTCATGCCCGTCTTGCTTGAGCCGAAGAACTAGATCGCCGACTTCAAAGGATCTGGGCCGCAAACATCGACTGTGATAGTTTTTAAGGTTCTGCTGATATGCACTTACTCTTGATAGCACCACATCTCTTGCTTCATCAATTGCGTCGACATCATCTTCAAGCGCCTTCTGCGAAGCCTCTTCGTCATATTCTACGACTCTGGGAGAGTTATGTTCTATTTCTATCGGAAGCACTGCTTCACCACCATGGACTAGGAAAAACGGAGTTTCTTAAGTCGCTGCATTTGGTGTTGTCCGTAAGCTCCATAACAGGAGGGTAACTCATCGACCCAAGCGTGTCTTGCTTTCTCGAGTGGTGCCAACAGGCGTTTCTTGATGCCGTTGCATATGGGGCCGTTTGCTTTTTCAACTTGGCCATTAGTTTTCGGATGTGCGACAGACGTAAACTGCAGCTTAATGCCTACACCTTCACAATACTCCTTAAATTCTCGGGAGGTGAAGTTGCTGCCGTTATCCGTGACTATGCTGTTAAGGATGCCGAACCGAAAAACTATCCCTTTGATGAAGTTTATTGCTGATGTTGCATCTGCCGAAGTTACTGGTATCGCTTCAATCCACTTGGTGAATCTGTCGACTGCTACAAGAAGATATACCCGGCCGGGCTTGGTGTGTCCACCGCGTTCGGCCGGCACTCGCCGACAGCGGTGGAGGACGTCCTCCAGGTGGTTGTGCTGCCACCGCCCTCTGGTTCCAACCTTTCTACCTCCTCCGACTCACATGTCACGCTATGGACCTCGCTACACGGGCGTGAGTTCGCGGATGGTAGGCGGCGTGGCGATGGTGCTGGTCGTCTCTTGGGGCCATGAGGGTGGAAAGGAGTGACCGCCTGGAGCTCCTGTTGTTTGGGGCGCTTCAATGTGGTTAGTGCCCAGATCACGTGGTAGTGTAGTCTAACGGCGATGCTTGTGAGTGTTGTATCCCTCTTGAGGACGTCGTTATGGCTACCCTCTCCATTTTAGGGCTCCATTGAAAACCTAAGACACACGTGGTCTTGGCAACGGCGGCACCCTTGCGTCGCTATCTCCTTGTGGATGTTGTCGTGAAGCTAGGGTCTCCTAAGTCTCATGGAGTCATGGTGTCTTCAATGGCAAGCTCGTTGCTTCTTAGTTTTTCTTGTTTATCTTGGATTTGCTTGTAAGAGGAATTCATCGTCACCTTTTTGTATCGATTCAACCTAATTCCTACGTCCTAAAATAAAATGTCTCAATTTTTTCTAGACGCAGATATATCTAGAACTAAAAAATCACTTTGCATTGATTCAATTATTTATGAAGTGGTGTGATGAAGATATACATTGCTGTGTGGACAAAGCTAATCTCTCCGTCCTAAAATAAAGTGTCCCAATTTTTTCTAGACGTAAATATATCTATGACAAAAAATCACTTAGCATTGATTCAACCATTTGGCTTTATTTATGAAGTGGTATGAATCTACATTGCTCTGTCCTCAAGTAAGTGTCCCAATTTTTTCTAAACACAAATGTATCTATAACAAAAAGTTCGTTTATATACATCCGTAGACAAAAGTGGAAGACTTATTTTATGTTGGGAGGTAATATTCCTCTTTGTGCAATACATGTTCCTCTTTGTGCGCATGTCTACCGGAGATAGACAAAGTGGTAAATTGTCATTTGATAATGGGTCAACTAATCACCTACCACAATGGCAATTTACCTGCGCAGCATTAGTGTAAGAGAAATATAATCATACCACCGCTTTAATTTATTCATTCTTCCAGGCCACTCCACATTTTTTTTCCTATAGGATCAAGCATAGCATGGCAACAGACTAAATCATTCCTTGGGGTAAATAAAAGGACAGTGAAACAGTTATTTTATGGAAGTCCAACCACTCATGACCCAGATAATGGATTTAGACATTTAGGTGATTGCTTTTGCAACTTTTGGCGCCGCAAACATTGCAGCACCAAAGAAACACATAGCTAGGTGGTAACTGCGCCGCCGGCTCGGTTTATCTCGCTCCAACCCTCGCACTATTTCCCTGCATAGCAACATATTTTTTCATCTTACAGAAAATGAAAACCACAAGCAAAAACAACAGCAAAGGAAAACTTAGCACATACTGCGGACAGGTACTATGATGCAAATGATTCCGATGACATTAGACAATGAACATAAACTGCTTAAAGGGGGGTGGGTGAGGGGGGTGGATTCCTGGCCCTTGGTTACCAAGAGTTTCAAGTGAGATATGATTTTGAAGCAGTAGATGATGATATTTGATGAATTAAATATGGTAGTTCATATATCAAATCAGAAATAGGCACATTCAATGGCTGGTCCATATCAGCAAAATAGTGAGTTGAACAGATCAGGTGATAAAATCAGCTACTACCAGTCTGCAAATATAGAACTACGCCTACATAAGAAATATTAAAGTATACATAGCAAAATACATGTTCTTTTTAGATGATTCCAACAAGGTGTTCAACAGTTAGAAACATGTCTATACAAACAAATCCACTTAGTCATAAGCGAGAACAGATAAACACATTCAAGATCCACAAATGCTACAATATTCTTTGACTCATTTTGCTTATATACATGTATAAATTAAACAAGATCAAAATTTTCCATGCATCAATATATCAAATCTGAAAATCAAAACATCATTTTTTTAAAAGATCAACTGGTTAATATTATCATGGTTCACAAACTCTTACTAGCTATTCTCTCTGTGACGTGTAACCGTATGTGTACCCCTAAGGACAGCTTTCTAAGGGCCAATTCTTTTGGGCTTGTGCTTATGGAGAAGCCAGCTTATGCACTTCGGTGGGGAGAAACTCCAGTGAGGAGAAGCTCCTAGAAATTCTTCTTCCCCTTCTTTTGAGCTTCTGAAACTTGGGCCTCTTTGTCATGTTGAGGTATGCAATGTCTGTAGTACCCCTAGGTCATGCCGAGATAACAATGCATCCATATTGACAACTGAGAACGGAGCCACCGGCATGTGACCGGTCGCTGAGGACAAGATCAGGGTGAAGTTCCGCGGTGGAGCGGAGATCTTGGTCGACATCAAAGGTCCATGCTACGAGGTGGAGAGGCAGAGCCGCAGTGGTTGCTGCGGAGCGAAAGGGGAGCGGCGCCTGCGGGGCATTGGCAGAGGAGCAGCGCTGGAATTCCGGAGGACCGGCGGCGGGGGCAGGGGCGTGGGGGAGGAGCGGAGGTTCGGCAGTGGCAGCGAGGAACCCTAGCTCACCATGGACGCGGGAGTCGAGCGAGGGGATGCATGTTTTTGGTCGAATCGTTATTTTTTTTTAACTTGGAACCAAAAACACATCTAGCGGTGGCAATCTGCTGTAAATAGAGATGAAAACCAGGGGCAGATCAGTCTAACGTTTTGGTTTCTAAACCAGAAGCTCGGGAAACTGGTGCGAGGCAGTTTCTCCAATTGCACTAGCGAGCGGCTTAGCGGTGAAATTAAGCGAGCCGACAGCCGGAGACTTCTTTTGGGCTTCAGCTTCCTGGGACCTAGAAGGTGGACTAGAAGCCCAAAAGAAGTGGCCCTAAGTATTCTACATTTCTACTCCCTCGGTCCTAAAACCATCCGATCTGAGACATCCTTTTCAGGACGGAGGGAGTAGTAAGGACTATTTTATGCTGCTAAAACAGAAGGATGGAAGCAGAGTAAACACTTTAAATAACCCTTTTCAAGAATATTTAGAAAAGTAACTTGAGCTTTGTTGTGCTCCTCAGGTAGGTGTCATACTGTCATGACATATATATTGTAATTCCTCCTGACATATACACGTCCTAATGTGGCGCTTGATAGCAGGAATGTTGTTATGACTCCCAGTAATCTAGAGGTACTATTTTGTAGTTCCCATTGGTCAGTATTATCAGCTTCAATTAAAGCCAGGAGTTGAAGATCACAACCAGATCTAGGCAGTTGCAGGTATTAGGGATCCTTAATTTTTGTCGAGTAGAAGCAATTAGTACCTCTCATTGAACTTCAAGGTCTGCAGACGCCTCCTGGTGTTGGTCTCCATCTGTTCAATAGTCTTGGAGATATCCTCTGCCGGGGCAGGGGCCGCCTTCATCACCTCGATCTTCTTCAGCATCTGAAGTAATAATATCACAAACCGTAGATCGGATCATCAGTCCAGAAAGAGGGGCTGCGGGAGGACAGGATAGAGAAGCCATACCTGCTGATAGATGGGCACGGGGTTGGCGGCGGAGGAGGGCGGGGGCATCCGTCTTGCCGCAGCAGCCACACGTCGCAGCGCCGTCATCGTCTAGCTTGATCGCTGGCTCGCTCGCTCGCTTTGCTAGGTAGGGTTTCTACCGGATGGAGTATTCTAGTTTCGTCGCGGTCTCCGACTGGGATTAATGCCGGATTGGCAGTGCGCAGCTAAAGGGACTTAGGGCATCTCCAACCGCGCGCGACCCAAACGGACGCGCTGGGCCGTCCGTTTTGCGCCGTTTGGGTCGCCGCGCGGACACGCAGACAGCGGCCCGCGTCCGCGTGTCCGTTTGGGTCGCACGCGACGCCCAACGCGCCGACCCAAAGAGACGCCACGTGGTTCGTCTTCCTTGCGCGGCGCTGCGCCATGGCAGGCCTCGATGGGACAGCCATGGTGGGCGGTGGAACGCGCGGGAAAGTTCCCGCGCGCACCAAGGTTCCCGCGCGCACCAAAACGCCGTTGGCGCGCGCGAGCGCCCAAGTTTCCCGCCAGGCCGCCGGCTATAAAAGACTGCGGCGGTCTCACACAGACCACAACACCATCCTCTCCCCTCCACCTTTCTCCGCCGCCATGCGCGCGCACCGCCGCAGCCACATGGGCCAAGCTCTCCTCGCCGCCCGGGCCAGGTTCCCGCGGACGGAGGAGGAGGAGCGCGCGGACTCGCGGTGGGTCGCCGACGACGAGGCGCTCCGCGTCGCTGCCGAGGCGGCGGCAAAGAAGGCCGGTGACGCGGAGATGGTGGAGGCGACCGCGGAGGGCTGGCACGAGACCGCGGACGGCTGGTACGCGTCCGCGGAGGAGGGGGCGGCCGCCGCGGAGGAGCCCGTCAACGAGGAGGACCTCGCGTTGGCGAACATCAACGCCGCCATCGAGGAGCGACTCGCCGACCTCACGCGCGTGACGAAGGAGCACGAGGGCATCTGGCGGGCCGGCCGCCGCCGCTAGGCGACCTCCTCGGCCGGAAGAACGAGCCGCTCGCTATGCGAGCAGCCCGTCACCTCATCCGGAGTGCCGTCCCCGAGCGGCGCGCCCGGGAGGATGCGTCGAGTCGGCGGAGCGCGGCCGGCAAGAGCGCATGCGCCGGCGGCGAGGAGAACCACGAGGCCCGGGCCGCCGGCCGCGTCCGCCCGGAGGCGCGCACCGCCGTGGAATGCGCCGGCTCGCGGAGAGGTGGAGCTATGCGGGAAGCGGATGATTCCGCCGCAGGAGGCGGAGCGCGAGCGCGCCCGAGGTGCGCGGACGGAAAGGAGGAGGATGGTGGCCTCCGCCCAAGCCGCCGTTGCCGCCGCCCGCGCCGCCGCCGCCGCGCCACCCAGCCCGTAAGCTGGAGTGGAATCCTCACGCGTACATGCCGCCCGCGTCGAGTGAAATCCACGGCCCCAACGGCGAGCCGGCGAGGAGTCGCCGGCGAGCCCGCCAGCCCCGTACGTATTTAGGATAGAAGTAGTAGCTACAAAAAAAATGTAATGAGTTCTTTTTAATGAAAAATATTGTTCATGTCTATGACACGCGGGCCAGGGGCGGACAAGGGGCGGACGCGAGCGACCAACCTTTCGCGTCCGCGGCCACGCAAACCCGGCCAAGATTTGTGCCGGGTTTGCGTCAATCCTAACGCCGCGGGCATCCGTTTTAGGGATGGGTCTGCGCGCTGGGCCGGGTTTTTGTCCGGCTGGACCCATCCGGACGCGCGGGCGCGGGATGGGTCGCCCGGTTGGAGATTCATACCAAAACAGACCCTTATTTATCGAAAAGTACAGTTTCACAGTTGTTCCAACCAAACAACTTTCAGCTTCCACACAGTTTTCTGCTCACAGCAGCTTTTTCACAGCTCACAGCTCACAGCAGATTTTTCAGAATCTACAGCTAAACCAAACAGACCCTTATTTATCGAAAAGTCATTTTGGATCTTGGGCACCAGTGCTCTCGCCGTATTAAAAAATTCGAAAAATAGATTTATGTGTTTAAAAAAATTATGTAGCAAAATTCTAAAAGGAGCTGATGATGTATCCTACTAACGTACAAAATCTCAAATACAAATATTTTGTTTTCCAACCTACACAAAAATGACAAAGTCTGATTTTTTTTGAAGACCTGAATCACTATACTCAGATCTACAAATTTGTTATTTTTGTGTAGCCTAAAATACAAATTATTTCCAGCTGAAAATTTACACGTTTGTGGAATACAATACTGGCTACATCATAATTTATTTTCAGATTTTTCTAAAACTTAGAAATATGATTTTTAATTACTTTTTTAAATAGGGATCACTGGTGCCCATGTGCACCAAATCTCTGTCCCTTGTTTATTTATTTATTTATTATTTATTAGGGACTCGGTCGGCCCACCTGCGCGGTGCGCATCTATGAACGGCCCGCAGTCATTTGGGCAGCCCACGATAGGCGTTACATAGGCCCTTCCCGCAAGCCCAGGTTTCTCAACCTTGTCGAAATTCCCAGGGGAGCGCCGTCGCCAACCCTAGCCCTACCATGGCGTCTCTGCTGCGCTCGCCGGCTACCCGCCGTGCTCTCTCGGCCACCTCATCGGGAGCTTCCTTCCACCGTGCTCCCTCAGCGTCACCTCCCGTGTTTGGAGGAGCCACTGTCCCCCGCGACCTGGCGATCTCCACCGTGCTGCGCCGCCACCTCTCCGGATCTCCTCCTGCCGGCGGCAAGCCCCCTAACTCTAGTTTCAATCAGGTAAAGCAACACGTCGCCTCGCATAACTTGATCGATTTTACGTAATTAACAATATTAGAGAATCTCCTTCCCAATTACCGGTATACACATACTGTCACGGTTAGTGCGCCACATTCCAGTTTATCGGATATCACCACATTACAGCAAAGGCTGATGTTACGTTGGACTCCCATTTTCCCATTACAGCCTATCTATTCTCTTCTGTAAAGTACTCCCTTATCTGCAGTATCAAGTTTTTTTTTTCTTTTCTTTTCTGAAAAGCTGACTGTAGCTTAAACCTTCTCATGATTCATGAAACATATAGTGGATGGGGAATGCACTGCCTAGATCATCAATCGTCATTTATGTACCGGTTGCCACTGAGACTTGTTGCTTAGGAGAGTAACGGCATTCTTGATTTGGCTTCAAAGTTGGTTTATACTTTCTTAAGCACAAGAGAAAGCCGATTATCACGTTTTATCACTCTTCATGAGATTTTTTTGGGGTTTAATCAGACAACAGCAAAATGAATTGTAAGCAAACTCTTGTGATATAATTCTACTCTAGATGCAGTAATGTGTCACCAATGTTTTCCAAGCCATTCTTGCTCAGCGGGCGGTGGAAATCTAACTATGATTGCTTTTTTTTTTAAGCCAGCTATAAGAGTAGAGAAAAGCGTGATTGAGCACCTGCTCTTCACGCACGTGTATCCCGGACGTTCAGAGTTTCTAGGGATACGATTTCTTACCAGACACGCCCAGACAGTTCACAGGCTCACATCTAGCTGTAGATGCCTGTTGCATAGGGGTTGCCCTTACCTTTTGCTTGTCTTGTACTAACGGGCACGTCTGCCACCGCTCAGACATCACATCTATCAGAGCTGCTCACGACACTCGAGAAAAGCACATAGTACCCCAGCCATGCCATTTACAAAGCTCTGGCGCAACTATCAAGCCATGATCAGCACCATACTGGAGTACTCATTACTCCCTCCGTTTCTTAATATAGACCGTATAGTTTTTCTACACGAGAATTAATTACATTGGAGATTGCTATTTTCGTTTGTTTTGGACCTGATTGGTAGTAGAGGAAGTTTAGGAAAGTCCGGATCCTCTCCATCCCAATCTGATATTCCCCTGATCGTATCCCAACAAATCCCACGGATCAGGCTACGTGAGAGACAAACAAAAATGACTAATAAGGTAAACTAACTAGCCAGCCAAAACAATTTATCACACCTACTCCTAAACTAGAGGGATTTGCATGCGGGCAATTTTTAAAAAAATGCATGCGAAAGCTAACTGTGCCTCAATTTTAGGAATCCCATGCGGCCTGCTAGGGGAAAATTTGACTTAATTCTAATACGGCGTATATTTAGGATTTTTTGTCAAAAAACTATACAACTTATATCAAGGAACTGAGGGAGTATTTCATAAAGAACAAAAATGCATCTCATTAGTATTACCTTCAGGGTGTAAGGGGAACATCACGACGCTATCTCAAGTGTTGTGTTCCACGTACAGTCTTGTGACATGTTCCAAGCACATGAACTAGCACTCCACGTATTATGTATGCCCTCTGTCCAAATGTACTTCTAGGGTTTGCTTTATGTTAAATTTCATAAGTTTTGATCACTATATAGGAAAACTTAGCGATATTTATGACACTAAATTAGTATCCCTACATCTGCTTTGAAATTTTATGTTGATTAATAATATTTTTGTTGGAAATCATATATGTTGCTACATTTGTCTGTAAAGTTGTTCAAACTTTTGGCTACAAAAAACAATTGTTGTTTTTTATCTACTCCCTTCGCTCCATAAAAGATGTCTTAGTTTTATCTGAATTTAGATATATCTAGATGCAATTTAGCATGTAGCTACATCCAAATTTAGACAAAGTTGAGACCTCCTTTATGAAATGGAGGAAGTACATTGATCATGTGACAAAAGTAGACCTTATACTTACATCCCAGAGTTGGTGCATTCACTGCCGATAATTTTTCTTTCTGTGTAAAAAAGAAACGACTCAAGAATTGTGGTATGCCTTCATGGGCTATCTTACCGCATTAATATAGCGACACTAGCGTCAGGCCAAAGGTGTGGTCAATTACAGGTCGGGTGTACTGTGCAGTATTACAGAGGAGCAGGGAATCAAAATCTCTTCTCTTCTGAACGGCGTAGGCAGGAATCCTCACGAGCGTGATTAGCCAGCTTGCTTTAGCTGTCAGCCTGCTCACGAACGTAATGGATAACCCACATCACCAGGAACCATTTCGACGTTGTACGGTCCAGGTGCACCTGCTCCGAAAGATCGCACTTCTGAAGAGTAGGATGTAAGCTAACCTGAGACAGTGTTTATTCCCTAGTGGTGTCATTTCCACCCATGAATAGCAAATGCAACTGCCAGGGCTGGAGAGCACACATGTTACAAGCAAGTTTTGAGCCTCGACCCATGAATAGGCCGGCTTGAGCCTCGCGGTGCCGCTTCAGCGAGGTCTTCTTTGGTGGTTGCTTCTTCGGGGAAGTCGGAGTCGCTGCAGAGTGATGCCGGTGAGCAACCTCGACGACGATCTTTGCTTCGGTGGTGTTGTGCATCCTCGGTGGGTTGCCATGGTGGCTGTGTGTGCCCTCGCGACGGTAGTGTTCCATGACGGTCGGCGAGGGTGTTTGTACCGGTGTTTGGCCGGTTTCCTGGTTTAACCGGCCACCTATTCTTCTCTATTAATGAAAATGGCAAGTATTGCTCGTTTAAAAAAATCATTTTGGATAATGCACTCAGTCAAACCCATAAATCAGTGACAGAAAATTTTGTTTTAACTATTTATATTGGAGTTGAAAAATCATATTTATAGACATGCCTCTTATTATATTTTCGAAATATTATGATTTTCATGGTTTTCATACATATATTGTAGTACAAATTAGTGGTCAAAATTGAACTTGAAGATAGTGTCAGTGTCCAGACATGTCATTTATTTGTGAACTGGAGGGAGTAGAATCTTGGTGATGGCTTACAACCGCGGTGGTTCCATTGCAGTATATCATGATCACTTAGGGTACGTTTGATTTGCAGCCGGAGCTAGCCTGACCAAGTAGTTGGCACGCCCGTGACCCTGGGCTGGTGCTTGGTTTGGCTCCAAAAAATTGGCTAGCCTGCTCCGCTCTGTGGGTGCCAGTGCACTTTTCCGCCAAATCGTGGGCGAAATGATGGCGGTCAAATCCAGCGCCAAAAAATTGGCAAGGCCAAAATTGGTAAGGTGAACTGGGCCTAGAACCAAACGCACCCTTAACATTCATAGGACCATTTTGTTCTCTTGCACAAAATACCTTTAAGATAAAGGGAGATGTTGATTCCAGTGATAGAGAACTCAAATAATTTCTGGTACCATATACTGGCATAACGATCTTATTATTTGGGTGTTGCACTATCATCTGCACAACTTTTAAGTTTCTTGATTTAATGTTCTGCACAACTTATAAGTTTCTTGATTTAATGTTCTGCATATTCTTAGGTATCTATAAATAATGTGCTTCAAATGATACATAAATCATAAATGCTTGGTTACTCCATATCTTTAGTACATTTGCACTATTAATCAAACTTTTACATCTTTCTTTGTATAGTTGGATGCACTTTGTGGGGTGGTTCGAGCAACAGAGGTTTCCTCACTGAGTAATGATATCCTTGCACGCATCGTTGAAAGGTAGACACAACTAATTATCATTTTTATTGCGGTGAAACACTAATATGGTATCTTTGTAGCTCCACAAATGCTCGTTATGAGTTTGCCCAGAAGGAACTGCAGAGGAAATGGATGATATGTGCTGCTGCAGCAGGTGGTTTCTCTGTTGGATGCTTGATGAGTACAAGGAAGAAAAAAGCTCTGGAACGGAACTGATGAGAACCTCCCAGTATAAATATGATGTGATAAGGTTCAGGCCCTGGGATATGTAGCTTATTTAGTTAAGAAACTTGTCTTTATGTACTCGGTTTTCCAAAGGACGAATCTGTTTGGTCTGAGACCAAAATCTACCAGTCCATGTGATTAACAAAAACCTGTCGTCTCTACCAGTCCAGAGGAAAGAAAAACAAAAAAAACTAGAGCCGCCCCGAACCCTAGGCCTACCATGTCGTCTCTGCTGCGCTCGCCGGCCACCTGCCGCGCTCTCTCGGCGGTCTCAACGAGAGGACCACAGGGGGCTTCCTTCCGCCATGCCCCTTCGGTGGCAGCCCCCGCCTTCGGAGGAGAGTGGGGAGCCACCGTTCGCCGAGGTCTCGCGTTCCCGACCTTGCCGCGCCGCCACCTCGGCGGACCTCCTCTGCCCGGCGTCGAAGCCACTACTCCTTCCCCCGCCCAGGTGAGGCTCCACTCTTGGTTGTAAATGTGGTCTTCTTGGTATTGCTGTCGCTTAGCATCCCCAAATTTCGATTTATTTTCTATTGGAAAACTCAAAAAACGATAGTAGGGCATGAAATTCATATTCCAGTTCAGTATCTGTTGTTCGATAAAGTATTGAGGATTATTCTCTTGAAATACCCTTTTCCAACTGCTGATATCCATGACGGTGCAAAGAGTTATATGCATACTGTCACGGGTTAGTGCACCCACATCACAGTTTGTATATAGCTTACCTATCACTATTCTTCACAATGCCAGGGGTCCGGTCCCGATCGGCCCTGGTGTTGCACCTGGGAACCTGTACGGAATTTTGAGGTTACAGGTTTGGGCCGCACCTCCCTGATAGCTTAATGGGTAATCCTTTAGGTTCCAAGGTTCGGTCCTCTCTTAGTACATAGGCATTACCTAGTATGATTCATCAGCTTCACACTACTCTGAGTATCAGTGTTGCATTGCAAAAGGGATACTAACTAAGCGCAGTTAAATCATTTAGCATTAGCATCCGATGACAAAAAATGACATTATGTTGGAAGCTTTGGTACTAAATTCACCTGGATCAAAGGAAATTTGGGCATAACAAAAATTAGTACTCCCTTTTGAAATTGCAAATTACATTGCATGACCCTCGTGGATCGCAACCGTGCCTCCCTCACCGACTGCTACTGCACCCTCCTCGCAATTAACTGCACCTCCCTCGCCAGTGGCCAGCCCCAGCAGCAGCAGCAGCAGCAGCGCACCTCGCCGGCGCCCGGCCTCCGCAGCAGCAACGCCGTCCCCAGCAGCAGCAGCTCACCAAATAGTGGCGGATCTGGTTTCATGATATTGGTTGACACAGTTTAAATGAAAAACATAACTTCAATACACTGGTTTAAATTTGTGAATATTACACTACAAATAGTACATTTTTTCTAAGTATCATCACCAGGTTATTTGGTGATGGTAACCAGATTATCAGATGATAGTTGCCCTTGTGAATAATCAGCATGCTATTTAGTGATGGTCACCAGGTTATCTAGTGATAGTTGTCAAGTTGACTGATGATAATCACCAGGTTATTTGGTGATGGTCACCAGATTGTCATGTGATAGTTTGCCCTTATGAATAATCAGTATGTTATCCAGTCATGGTCACCAGGTTATTCGGTGAAAGTCACTGGTTTATCTGACATAGTAACCTAGTTGTTTGAGTAAAAACTAACAGATTATCCGGTGTCAGTTACCAGGTTATTATAAATCGAACAAATAGTCCTAAAGTACGCTTTAAATCATTAGATATTGTAATCTATATGGTATAAAATAGTTTGCATTTCTGGAGGGGGTGCCATGGCACTCATGGACCCCCCTAGGTCCGCCCCTGGGTCCAAATACTTACAATCCTTTGCGCATGTATTCTCTTCTATAAAGTACTCCTTTGTCTGCAGTTTTGAGTTAAGTTTTGCTGAAAAGCTGACGGTAGATTAATCCTGGCCATGAAACATGTATTTGATCTGTTGATGTGAGATGCCTCACCTACATCATTTCTGCCCAGGTTGCCACATAGGCTTATTGCTTAGGAGTTAGGAGAGTAACAACACTATTGGTTTTGCTACAAAGTTGGTTTACCTATATATCTGTGCATGGTGGTCCCATTCTTCTCCTGTGAATGCGTTACTACAAACTTAAGCAGAATAGACATACCGATTGTCACATCTTACCACTAAGTTCCGCCTGGTTCCTTCTCTTATTATTTAGCTAGCAGCACTCGTTCGTGAAGTTTCTATAGATTTGTTCTCGGATGCCTTTTCACCTTGATAAAAAGGTTTTGCTGCTTTCATTATGTCCACCGAATAAATTCCTTGTATATGTCTAAGAAGCCTTTGTTTTTACAATCAGGTGTAGTTACACCCCCATAGTGTTTCATACAAGTCATGTTTTCTAGATGGCATGGTAGTATAGAAGACCACTTAGGTAGTATGTTCAGTCGAGCATGTATTTTTCCAACTACACCTGGTTATCAGATGTATTTCCCCCTATATTTAATATGTATGCCTACAGTGATAATTTTAATGATTCAATTATGTAAAAGTTCAGAAAATCACGAAAAACAATCTGGAACATTATGTTGATATTCTAAGATGATCTGTTCGAGCAACGAAGAAAATATGACTTCACTTCAATTTTTGTGTGCCAGATAATTTTATTTTAGTTCGATCACCCTACTTTGTCACTTATGGTACTCCAGTAATTTTTTTCAAGACATCTGAAAACTTTTTGAACTGTTGCAAAATAAGTGGTTTAGTTCTCATTTTCGCATGAGTAGATCTTTTCATTTTGAGTATTTCAGCAACATGGGCGTGTAGAAGTAAAAAATGCTTCATAGCCTCTCAGATTTAATTTCCTTTTTCTGTAGCAAAGGAAATTAGATAGTCAATAGTCTCAGCAGACTTCAGGTTTGGGCTCTGGCGCTCTGCTTAACTCTAGCCAAAGAGTACCAGTTCAGTGCTTTGCGAGAGAGTGTAAAAGGGCTAGGAGAGAGTCTGCAGACAAATTAAAAAGAGTTGTTATATTGTATTCCCTCCATTCTAAAATAAGTGTCGCAGATTCTTCTATATACGGATGTATCTACACATTGAAATGCGTCTAGATAATTTCGTATCTAGACAAATCTGTGACATTTATTTTGGAACGGAGGTAGTACTAAAAGTCAGTGATCTGTTATAGTGCTGCATTATCTTGCTGACATGATCACTGTAATTCTTGACCAGATTGATCTGAAGCTACAGCAAGCTAAAGAAGTTGAGCAGCTAGTTCAGAAGAGTGTTGATGAACTTATTGAATTGTACACAGAAATGCGGACTAGAGACCATGGTTATTTTGAGAGGTACTTTAGTCACTCTTCTGGAGTTACATGTCAGGCTTGTTTCCATTCAAAATGTAGCTTCATACCATATGTGTGCGTGTGCAGGTTTTTGAGTAAGTGCGGGATTCCAAGAAGCAAATTTCGTGATGATTTCGTTTTCGGGTGTAAACTTGCAGCTATATTTGCTGCGTCTGGAGTGATCCCTTATCTGTTACCCGTGATATGAATTGGTTATGTCGTCAATGGGCTGTCAGAAAAACATAAAACTGTGTAACGAACTTGGAACTGTCTGTACTTTAGGATTGGGTTAAATTAAATATGTCCGGCTGTTTGTCTTTGTATTCGCTGGCACTGTTATTTAACCGACTTAAGTTGTTTGTACCCCTGGGCATGCTGAATGGAAAATGGTTGTGTTAAATATGTGCACTAAATATGTGCACTTTTCTGGGAGTGGTGATTTGGCTCAATATGCCCCCATTTTGGAAATGCATCTTAGATACATTTCGAAATTCGCATGTCCATCTTCACACGTGCGTGCCCATGAAAAATCGACTTGTGACTTTTCACAAGATAATTTTTTTTTCACATGGAGCATAAAGAATATCAGTTTTTCACAGAACTTGCAGAACTTTTTTTTTGGGTAGAGGTTGGATATTCTCGTTGATTTTTTTGACACTTTAAAACATGTTTTTTTTTGTAGAAGGGAGCATATCCACCTAGGAACGAAATTGAATTTTTGCACTTTTTTTGACTTATATATTATTAGGTCGGTACCCTTGCATATTTGTGACTCCGTGGGGCGGCTTTCGTACGGCTTCCTGAGCGTGCGCAAAAGCAAATATGAAGCTGTTTCCCAAGAGTGAGTAAATTATGTAGGTCAGTAGTATGTTTGGTAACGTTTTCTAAAAGTTACCAACCACTCTTGAAACAGGGAGCAACAGATGATGCAAATCTTTGCTACACAAGGAATTAGCATCACAGCCCTCGTGTTAGAGCTGACCTGGCAATCAAAAGGCACGGTACGTCCGTTAACTTCCGTTAGCAAATCGTGGCGTTGACCGACTCCCCGGCTCACACCGACCAGCACACAGTACACATTCTTCTTTTGCACAAAAGGGCTCGTAGAAGTTGACATTGCAGAATTAATCCAGATCCCTCTCTTCCTCCGCACTCCTCCTCGATCCGTCACCAAAAAAAGGCTAGGCTTCGCGCACGCGCACGCACGCACGCACGCACGAGAGAGACCAAAACCAAAACCAAAACCATTTTCCGAATTCCGGTTCCCCTCACGCGATCTCCCTCGTCTCCACTCCTGTCACTACCCCGGGTAGGGGAGGGATCGGGGCCGGATCCGAGCCGGATCCCACGGGGCTCGCCGCCTTCCCCGCCAGCGCGGCGATGAGCTGCTGGAACTGCCGCTGCTAGCCGCGCGCGTCCGATCGGGGCCCGATGAACATCGTCAAGGGCGTCGCCGATCTCCTCCGCAAGTCCACGCCCTCCTCGCCGGCCGCCGCTAGCGCCAGCGGCGGCGGCGCCGTCGGAGGCGGCGCGGGCGGGGGTGGGGCCGGGGTCGGCTCCCCCTCCGCCGACAAGCTCGCCGCCGCGCCGTCCCCCAGAGTCCGCTTCAGGTACCCAGCCCTACCACCAACTCGCTCGCGCCAGTGGCTCGTTCGTTTGCCGTGGGGACCGCTACTTGCTTGTCTGAACTGGGCCGGGATGTGCTCAAGTTGCATTGCTGAATTCGAGCTCGTGTTGGGCGGTGATAGGTTTTCTGATTTCACTACTTGCTTCAGCCTGTTAAGTTCTTCACGCTTTTGTTCGGACCAAGCTTCGAGGTGTCCTGTCTACTTTGCCTGCTGGGATAACGGCTTAGCTACGTGGAACTAACTACACATGCTAATTTGTCAACTCATGGTAGAACGATCTTACAGACTTCTTAGGATGCTGATTAATCTGCTGCTAATCCTATTCCGTTTCACTAGGCCTGCTTACCATTTTGCTGTAGAGTGTAGACACACTAAACCGTCGGTGATTGGGGTAGTTGGCTGGACTACTCTGGTTTCCATGTACCTATATTCATGGATTGTGCGCTCATAACACGCCGAGTCCTTGCAATGTAGGCAAACAACTAAGCTCTGTTAACATTTCCATTCGCCATTTCTGTTAAGGTTACACATAGCTTGCGCCTCAATGAAACTGGCTGTAGTATTACTAGTTCACGATCCAACGTGGCCATTCTATCCTAATACTGTATTATATGCTTCCAGTGACAGCGGTGAGGAAGGGGTCTTAAACACGCTTTGGCACAAGTACGAGAATGCCATCGACAAGGTACTCACCTTTACTGAATTTTCACCAGACTGTATATCTAAGATAGTGTCACCCAATCCTTCAGTTAGTATCTTTGAAACCTTGCGTAGTGCTGACCGTAGCATCAACTTGAAGCTTTCAGCAGACATCCTGATTTGGGTGCAACATGATAAGTTAACAAAAATATTTTCTAACACTTGGTTCTCTGATGCCGAATCTTATCCACGAGATGGCTTTGCTGAGTAATTTGACTAATACTCTCACTAAGAATCCTGCATTATTGAGTACCTTGGTTGGGTAATGCTCTGAAGACAGAGGGTACGGAGCTTTCGCCCTCATCTTGCCGCTGGCAAGGTTCTTCACTGCCGTTTATACCCAGGAGCTCCAAGATTCAAAGCAGAATATATCGAGAGACTAGAAGAGAACCTAGGCCACTCTTTGTTTATTAAAAAGTAGTTGGCTGTGCTGTGCTTATATTGTCAATGTCCTGTAAAAGGTATCCAGTGCAACCAATCTAACTAAACATAAGACTGTTATCTGGGCTATTATAAAGATAGGCATCTAACTAATTATGGTACCTTATGTCGATCTTCCTAATTTCCTTATATCTTAACAAACACGGTCCCTTTTAAACTAATAATGCGTAACATTTATCAACTGACCACTACCCGTTGCATGCGTGCTGGTGCACATAAAATGTATAAGGAGAGGAGTGTCCAAATTCATGAATGAATCAATATATGTCCTCTAGATCATGTAAACTAGATTAAGAATGGAATTGCACACCTTTGTGTTTCTTTCAAGAAGACAACTCCCTAGAGAGGAGGTACTTATGAGCTATGACAGGAATTGAACTCTGGATTTTTATTATAGCATGAGGATTTTTCATTCCATATTATCTGGTCATGTTCATTTCTCATGTCAATAATTTCATAGGCTGAAAAGAAAAAGTCCCTGCAAGTATTTGTCTTGCATTTCATACAAGCATTTAAAGACTGGGAGCCACACCATATTGATCTATCAGTTGACCGGGAATCAGCATCGAATGATACAGTTTTAGGATGTTCTGGTGGGCATCCTTCTGAGGTCATCCTTATTCTTGTTCAGGAGATCACTCAATTAACTTCATTTGTCACTGAGAGTAAGTAGACTCACTGAACAAATGCCATCTTTCTTGAGTATGTATTCCTGGCTCCTTCATTTCACCTTTCTTATACCGTAAGATACAATCTAATAGGTTTCCAGTGATCCAGTCAGCACTAGTCATGTACCTTTTCAAGTTGCCATTCATATGCCTGTAAGGACATCTTTGCACATCGTTTGTTACTGTATCATCTAAGACTATGACTGCGGTGAAAAAGGAATGAAACAATTGCTAGACTTGGGAACTGGGATATATGACTTAGAAAACAGTTGTATCCACGAACCAGTAATCAGATAATTTTAAAGACAGTTCTAAACTTGTTGGTGTTTGCTGGATGCTCTCAAGCAGGTGGAACCTGTAAGGTTCAGTTTGGTACACTGAAATGCTATGTGGGGCTAGTATTGAGTTAGCTATTTATTTTCTTGAACTGTCTCTTGAATATTTTGAGCTTCATTTACTGTGAAACAGTGGAAGTGTACTTCAGTTTGGTGTTATACTAAAAAATTATTGCATTCTGCATACCAGATACAATGAACAATTGTTATTCTATGCCAACTGTTGTATTTTCAGTGGTTCATTAGGTTTGACAATTGCAGTGATTCAGTGAGAATCGAGATCTTACTTGTTTCTCTGTATTAGTAGGCAGCAGCTGTCCAGAATCCTCTGCCAATCTCTCAGAGCAATCCACAGACCTGGGATTAAGTACTGAAGTGTTGACTGTTTTGGAGTGCTTCACTATTGTTACTCGCTCAGTGCATAACTGTAGAGTATTTAGTTATTATGGAGGTGTACAGAAGGTTACTGCTCTTTTGAAAGGTAGTTTCTTTCTTTATTTGAGTATTCACCATTATAGATTCATTTTGATTCTTTACTCTTTTCTATGTTTTGAATGAACTCGTTGCATAGAATATGATGAATGTGATATATAGCTTCTGTAAACAACCTTATCTTAACTGCCCTTTCTCTCGTGTATTCAGCCGCAGTTGTAAAGCTCAAGACCTTGACCAGTTTGCTTGCCGCAGATGAGCAACTGTCAAATAAAACTGTAGAAAATATGAGGATGATGCAAAAGATTCTTGTATACATTGTTACAATAATTTCAAACTTTATGGATCTGGAACCAGCTGCAACAAGGATTTCACGGGTCGTCAGTACCACTGTTCCTACCCCGCCAAATAAGTACTTGGCCACAGTTACTCCCAATACTACAAGAAGATATGTTCCTGATAGAAATTGGCAGCAGAAGGCCATTGTTTCAGTTATGGAAGCTGGTGGTGTCAATTGGTTAGTAGGTAAAGTTGGGTTTTCGATGTTTACGTACAGTTTATTATATCTTCTACTCCCTCTGGCCCATGATATAAGATATTATTACAACCAGTACGCTCAGGGAGTAACCATTTGCTTTGGTACTTGCTTGGGGCAGTTAATCTTAGTCTATATATAGATATAGTATGGTCACAAGTCCTCTTTACTCCCGCTAAACAAGTCTACTTTACTCAGAAGAGTTTGCTGGCAGTTATAAGTACACTCCATGCTTTGTACTTAGATGCCACGTAGGTTCTACCCTGAAATTAAACTGGGGCACTTCTCATATATCTTGTGACCATAAGGCTTGATAGTATGCTGTAGACTTTGCTGATGCAGTTAAGGTTTGTGTTAGTATAACATTAGAAATAAACTAGTAACTTGTGGATCAGCCCTGAATTTGGATAAACAAGTTACTCCCTTTGTTCGGAAATAGATGTCTTAGAATGTGTGCAGTCAAACTACTCTAAATTTAACTACTAACATATTGAAAATTATTTGAACTTCTCAAATAATAGTACTATCGTTATATTGTTGCAAACAATGATTTTATAATTTGTATTACTAATGTATTCATATGAAAAATAATAGTCAAAGTAAATATTATAGGAAATAGAGTTTCAACGTTGTGGTAAAACAGTGCGTGTTGAATAGTTATGCCATACATAGGTAGTGTAGATTCGTATCAGCTGGTAACATATCCAGGAAACTATGGTTACTGAACTCCTCAGAAGCCGCTGATATTATATTTATTAATCTACATTTTCAATCGTTATTATCTTACGTATCTGAAGTTATTCTTTGCAGAACTTTTAAGGGTCATTCGAAGACTGAATTTGAAAGAGCAGTGGACTGACTTGCCACTTCACTTTATAACTTTGTATGCTCTGAGATCAACAATATCTGAAAATACTCGTGCGCAGAATCATTTCAGAAGCATCGGAGGGCTGGAGGTTCTGTTAGATGGACTGGGACTACCATCAAGCAAATTTTCAGTATCAAAGCAGTCTTTTGTCCCTAGTGATGAAAGGTGAGTGTTTACTGCTTCAGTAGTGACAAAATCAGACCTTCACTCATAGGAGGTTCCAAAGGTGGAAAAAGAGGAGCAACAATTATAATGAATCGGATAAAATAAACAAAGTAGATTGCTTGTCATTGTAAACACAATATTCTTAAGGATTACCCGATAGTTCCTCAATTCTGGGAGGAATTTCCCCTCTATACGGGGATTTACTCTGTTACTTTGGTTCAATTGGATTGCAATATGCAGCATATTTTTTCATCTGTTTCGGCAAGCATCAGATTAATAAATGTTACTCCACATAGGATTAACAAATGTATGGCCGGTATATATTCCGTAGCTTCTACTTCACAACAGCTAGTGTTGCTAACTTGCCAGGTACTGCCATTTAAGAGGAATGTCTTATATTCCGCTTTCTAATAGAGGAGATACCTGTACAGCAATGAAAGTATCTTGTTAGTTACCTGCCATCAAGTGTTCAATAAGACCATTTTTGCCATTGTAAATTGACAACACGCTTAAACCAGCAATCCGCCAGAGATGGCAAGCTACATTTATCTAACTGTGTTTGTTTGTTCGCCGTTCTGTTTTGTTCTTGTTGTCTGAAATGACATGCTTTTGCAGGAGTGACATTCTACAGCTCCAGATACTATCTTTGGAAATTCTGAGGGAAGCAGTGTATCCTGTTGCATAACTTTTTTATGTAGATAAATTAGTGCATCCCTCATTAGACTTTGTTGTCTTCTTGATTCTGCCTTTCTGGAGCAATGATATAATATATAAATATGTTGACCTCTTATTTAACCGAAGAGCTCCAATTAGATCATGGGTGTAGACTGATAGTGCTAACTTTACATATGAGAGGTCATTGCTCACCACTGTCAGAATTTTGTTTTCTGTTTTGCTTTATTTGTTTCTCTTGGCTCCTTGACTGTTATTCAGTTTCGGTAATGTCAACAACTTGCAGTTCTTATGTGAAAATGGGCGGATACATAAATTTGCGAACAGCATCTGCTGGCCTGCATTTATGTTTCAGGAGTTTAATCAGCAGAAATTTCTTGATCCTCAAGTGCCCAACTGGAAAATCGATAGACAAAGCACAGGGACTTCAGCTACATTGGAATCTTTCCCAAGTCCTGTTGATATTCTCGATACAACAGAATGGAATGAGTATTCTGTGAAGTTAAGCATGGCACTTTGCTCCTTTCTTCTTCCTCCTAATGAGATCAGGTACTGTCCTGGGGCAACTGTTGTTACCCAAATTTCTCTATCCATCTCATTGGCGTACTGGGAGCAATGTGTAAGGTGGATCATAAAGATTCTTTCAACAGTTTTCCCATGCATCAAAGCTTGTGCTAGTGACACCGAATTACCTAACCATATAATGTAAGTTCCTATTCTCCATTTGTAGTGTGTACATTCTTGCTGACTAGATTAGCTGATTATGATGCTTTGTTTTCAGTATTTCCAGTCTATGAAGATGCTTTATTAGCTTCATGAAAAACACTGTCCAACCTAGGATTTTGGTTAAGAAAGTTCAGTTGCATAATTAACTCTACCAAATTACATTAATGTATATTAATGTAATGTCCAGTCTTCTGATAGATATTTCCCAACATATTAGTAATTTTCGAAAGTGTGGTTAGTCTTGTAGTATCCACTCCCCATTTTGTTTTTGCAAATCGTTCATTGTTCTGGGCTTCTGTCTATCCATTTTCCTTTTGAGGTGAACTGCTTTGCCTGTATGGAAGTATCATGTTTTCTAAGTTTGTGATCGAATCTCTAAATGTCTGTATCTTCAAATTCTTTGTTTTCTTTTCTAAATTTCATTTACTGATTACTTCTTTTGATTGGTTCAGGATTCTTGCAAATAGCCTACAGAATTATATGCTCTGCACATTTAGGAAGGTTCTCATTTCAGCACCCGTTCTACTCAAATCTTTCCGAGAGGAGGGTTTGTGGGATCTGATATTCTCAGAGAAATTTTTCTACTTTGGGTCATCTGAGGAGTGCATTCATCATATTGTTGGTGACACACAAAGTGATCATTTAATTGATGCTACTGAATCAACTGGTTCCAGAAGTAATCTAGCGGATGTCAACGTCCTTCAGTCAGAAGCTATTTCCTTCTTGGAGTTTGCTGCAACACTGAATGAAAATACAAATAACCTGGTATTCCGAAATTTCTCCTTCCTCACATAAGATGTTACTTATTCTACTCCCTCCGTCGCAGAATAAGCTGCTCAAGTTTGTCTAGATACGGTTGCATCTAGACATGTTTTTAGTGTATAGATACATTCGTATCTAGAAAAAGTTGAGCAGGTTATTTTGGGACAGAGGGAGTACCTAATTTGAATACTGCGATATTGTTTTTTTGCATTCATGTATTTGTTCTGTTTTGTTTGTAGCCAGAATGCTCAGCATTGTTAAATGCACTTGAATATTGCACTAACGGTCCTGGATTAGTTGGTGCTATTCTTAAGAGCTTTCATGTTATCCTACAACTCGCCACTGAACAAACTCTAGCTTCTTTCAAGTCATTGGACGTGCTTGCCAGAGTCCTGAAGGTTGCATGCCTTCAGGCACAAGAATTAAGGAAGTTAAATTGCAGAGATGACTTAAGTGGAAATGGTTCTCAACCAGAAAATGTTCTGATGCCTTCTTTGGATGAGAGAATTAAGAATACTCGTAGATGTGTTGAACTGGCTTTCCACCTTTTCAAGGAATATGTCAAAATATCTGACCATGGAAGGACTCTAGTTTTACATAATGCAAATTGTATTGGGTGCCTATTTGATTTATTCCAAGAAGAAAACCTCCGGAAACATGTACTCGAGCAAGTTCTTGCCTTATATAGGGTATAATCATGTTCATTATCTTTCTCTCTTTTTGTCGCTCTTGATGTTACTGTTAGAATTAACTCTCTCCTCCCATGTTCTTTCTTACGATCAGTTGCCCCCATTATCATCACAAGATCATGCAGCAAAGTTGCAACTATGCTCCAAATATTTAGAGACCTTCACTCGTGCCAAAGAAAAGGAAAAGGACTTTGCAAAATTATCAATTGATCTATTAGTTAACATGAGAGAGATCATTTTGATAGATCGCGTGGTACGTTTTCTTATAGATGGTTACTGTAATTGCGTACTATCCTTTGTTTCTTCTCATCTTACTAGTGCATTGTGCCTGATGGATCATTCATATCTTTTGCTAGTATTACCAAAATCTGTTTCGCAATGGGGAGTGCTTCCTGCATATAGTCTCTTTGTTGAATGGAACTTTTGATGAAGCAGTTGGAGAGCAATTGGTCCTTAATGTCCTTCAGACGTTGACCGAATTACTTGCTGAAAACGATGAATCCAAGGTAATAAAATACTTTGCTATCTGAAGGAGTTCACTTCACACATATTCTGTATGAACTATGTGGGACCAGTGCTAGTTTTTGGTCATTTTTGGATGGCCACTTGCGCCATCTTGTTCCAAGATAGTCATTCCAAATCAGTCGCTAGGTTTTTTCTTTGTTGTGGAACCAGATATTTCTGGTCAACCCAGGTTATCCACCAAGTAAAGAATCCCCCCTATTTTCAAGCGTTCATGTACATAACATTTTTTTTTTTATGTAAGGATAAATTGGAAATGTCAATTAGAAAGAAACATGGCATAATCCTCTCCCTCATACTTGCATTTCTGGCAACGATTTGAGTTACTACATATACCTTCTTTGTTTAATGCTCTTCAAAAAACATTCTGGTTTGTCTTATCCAGGCTACTTTCAGAATGCTGGTTGGTGTGGGCTACCAAACACTTCAAAGCTTGCTACTGGATTTCTGTAAATGGCTACCAAGTCGGAAACTCTTGGATGCCCTACTTGGCATGCTTGTCGATGGGACATTTGAGATAGATGAAAAGACAACAATAAAGGTATGCAGTCTTCATGATTAAAGCAATGACATACTCGTATGTTCAATTGCTTCACTCAATTGTACTTGCATTGTTGCTTGATTCTATACCCTGATGTTTTTATTTCTTATTTGCTTGCAGAATGAAGATGTAATTATACTATTTTTAAATGTTCTACAAAAGGTTCGCTCCTCCCTCTCTCTCTCACTGATATTTTGCATCTGTATATTTTATGTAACATTGGTGATTTCTGATCGGCAGAGCAGCACTTCGCTTCAGCATTATGGGCTTGTGGTCTTACAGCAATTGCTCAAGGGGTCCATTACAAATAGAACTTATTGTTTCAAAGCAGGATTACTTAGTTTTCTCCTTGACTGGTTTTCAGTTGAGGAAATGGAGGACACAGTCATCAAAATTGCTGAGTTAATTCAGATTATCGGAGGACATAGTATTTCTGGAAAAGATATACGAAAAATGTTCGCTCTCCTGCGTGGTGAGAAGATTAGTGTCAAGCAGAAGCATAGTTCATTGCTTTTGACAAGTCTTAGTCATATGCTCAAGGAAAAGGGACCTGAAGCTTTCTTTGAGTATAGCGGTCATGATTCTGTGAGTTATTATCATTTTCAATACTTTCATCATTTTCCATAGTATTCTGACAATCTGTAATGATTTTTCCATGTTGAAGCAGTGTGATACGGTTTTCTTTGTTATTCCGAATACAATTTTCTGTACAATTTCAAATATTTATGTGGTAACTAAGTATCCTACTTTCTTCCCTTCAACAGGGTATTGAAATAAAATCACCTGTTCAATGGCCTTACAGTAAAGGTTTATCTTTCTGCTGTTGGCTAAGAGTGGAAAATTTCCCTGACAACGGTATGATGGGGCTTTTCTCCTTTTTCACGGAAAATGGAAAAGGATCTTTAGCTATGCTTGGGAAAAATACTCTAGTCTATGAGGTAAAGGTGGTTGCTTCATTTTTAGAACATTCGTTGAGCTGCACTAATCACTCTTTTTCATTAAGTACATTATATTCTGATAAAAAAAATTGTCAGTAAAATTGGGGAGTATTTTAATCCCGCATAGTGACCGAGTTGCATTTTTCATGAAAATCATTGTTTAGTTTTGAATATATATTTTAAGAAATGTCTTAATTTCATCAAAAAGAACTGCATCCATTTTGCAGACTAATGCATTCCTAACGTAAGTATGATTATGATCTATGTTTCTACTAGCCCCTACTATTCGGTCTTCTGCTATTCACAGTTGTTTAGTATCCATTACCAAGATGGTTTAAAAAATCAGCCATTTTCCTGATAAAAACTCTATAATGTTTCGTCATAGTTGATTAGTTCTACATCTTCCACATGGCATGAGCTCGTTACCTCCATCAGTTATCGGATAATAGAAGTTTGATTTCATAGTTAATGTCTACCCTATGCAGTCAGTCAGTCAAAGGAATCAGTGTGTTTTGTTGCCTCTAAGCCTCCCAACGAAGCAATGGAAATTCCTTTCTGTTACTCACACAATAGGGAGAGCTTTCTCTGGAGGAAGCCAGCTGAGATGCTATGTAGATGGTGATTTAGTATCAACGGAGAAGTGCAGGTGCGTGGTTCTTCATTTCTTTGGTACACCATTTGAACTTCTTGGGCATGCTCTGTTTCAATGATCATATCTAAGGACTTCAAGTAGTCTCCACTATTTTCTTGTTCGATTATTTGAAATTTCTTGTTGGTGAAGTCTTTCAAATAGTGTCTCTGTACATGGTTCTTAGCACTATTAATTCTCACATGTTTTGTATATCCTTTTAAAGGCAAATGATGTTAGTGCAAATTTCTTAAAACTTTGAGCAGAAAGCTGACCTGCACATGCCCTAATTGCAAAACGTACCTACTGGGTATCTTGTAAACTCTAGGATACTGAGGATTTTTTTCTGCCATTTTCATTTCCAGTAGCTGAGATATTTTATGCCACTATTTTTCTCTTTTCAGGTATGCAAAAGTTAATGAAGTAATGACTCGCTGCAGTCTTGGCACAGAATTGATGCCCATTGGTGAAGAACCTACTTCTCTTGGTTTTGAGGGCACTTTTGCCTTTGCTGGTCAAATGGGCCCCGTTTATGCATTTTCCGATGCTCTCTCTTCTGAACAAATAAGAGGCATATATAATCTAGGACCTAGTTATATGTACTCTTTCCTTGGTGATCAGAACTTGCTTATGAATAATGACTCACTGTACAAGGGAATTTTGGATGCAAGGGATGGTATTTCATCAAAGATGATTTTTGGCTTGAATGCTCAGGTACAAATTGGCCCTGAACATCATTTTATCTTCTTTTGACCAGTTACTGGAACTAGAGAATTGAATATTGTGTTCTTTTCTACTTCCAGGCTAGCAATAATAGGACTTTGTTCAATGTGTCCGCTGTACTTGATAGTGTTGACAAGAGCAAGCTTGAGGCAACCATCATGGGTGGCACAAAGTTATGCTCGCGCCGCTTGCTGCAGGACATAATTTATTGTGTTGGCGGTGTCTCTGTATTTCTTCCACTTCTGATACATTTTGATGAAGCCATCACCCATAGTGGAGAATCTGCCACTGGTGATGAATTGGCAGGTCAAGTCATTGAGCTTGTTGCATCTGTTCTGGATGGAAATGTAGCAAATCAGCAACAGATGCATCTTCTTTCTGGATTCTCCATTTTAGGTTTCTTGCTTCAATCTGTTTCAGCGCAGCTGCTAAATTTGAAGACTCTTTCAGCACTGAAGTACATGTTTAATGTTTTGACGAACTGCGGTGATCTCTCTCTCTCTCTCTCTCTCTCTCTCTCTCTCTCTCTCTCTGAACTGTGTATATCACTAACCTATCTGCTCTTTCAGGTATGTCAGAAGTTCTATTGAAAGATGCTCTTTCACAAATTTATCTGAACCCACACATCTGGGCATATTCAAGTTATGAAGTACAAAGAGAACTTTATTTGTTTCTTATACAGTATTTTGAGACTGATGGGAAATTGTTACCAATATTGTGTGGGCTCCCTAAGATCATTGACATTGTACGCCAGTTCTATTCAGAAAAGTTAGATTCTAGGTCTTCTAAGCCTTTACTACATCTGGTTACTGAACAACTGATTGGAGAGAGACCGCATATAGAAGAAATTCGGAAGATCCGTGTTCTCCTCTTGAGTCTTGCAGAAATGAGCTTAAAGTAAGTACTCTGAACTGTTCATTCAGAGATGCTTTTTTTTTCGTGTTCACTCTCCAGAATGTTGCGTTTTTCTCTCCATCCAAACTTCTGCATCGTCTTCTTACTATCATGTTCATTGCTTGCCAGATACGCAAGTCTGAAAATATTTCTCTTTTATTCATATGCTAACAAATTTATTTGTTCCTTAGTATTTTCTCTTGAGATTAATCAGTATTACAAAAAACTTCTGTTGTAGGCTGAAGGTTTCTTCACATGATATAAGAGCTCTTGTGTCCTTTTTCGAGAAAAGTCAAGATGTTGCATGTATCGAGGATGTACTTTACATGATTATACGTGCCCTTTCACAGAATTCACTTCTATCATCTTTCTTGGAGCAAGTGAATGCTGTTGGTGGTTGTTACATTTTCGTCAATCTTCTTAAAAGGTAATACACATCTAGAAGTGTTGGACCCAAGTCATTAAGTACTTACGTTTAGTGCGCTTTACTGAGTTTACGACACCACAATAAAGACATGACCCATCAAAATAAACAAAAGCGATCTAAACATTCTAAGTACCGCCAGTCCTAAGACACTTAGTGGTGGTGACACCCCATGCCCTGAGAACTCACTCCTCCTCACCGTGGCACGACTAAGAGACCCTAGCAATTCTCTGCAAAGTGAGAAGCAGCTTGTAAGGCATGGAATGCATTCATCCACCACGAGAGCTTGCAGCGTTAGCCAAAGCAGAGCTCACAAGATCACGATCATGTTGTCGATGACAGCTGTGCAAGCACCACATGGACAACAACCACTAGCACGGCCAGCCCAAAACAATCACCATTTTCTCGAGCATCAAGCTAAGGGAGCAAAAGAACCCTGGTAAGGAAACCAGACCTTCACGACCGCAACAAAGGGCATATTCAGCATCACCGATTGCCTGGCAAGGTGCCCAACCTAGCTGCATCCAGCGGCGCCGTCAGCGGCCCACGGCCATTTCTTGTTCTTTGAATTATAATCTCTGCCCATATTTTTCTGAGAAGGATAGGGTCTATGCTGCTGGACTGTATTTTTTGCCTTCATTTCCTGACATTTCTTGTTTATATGAGTAAATCAAATATTTTTTATATCACACTATGATCTGTACTACTGGCGATGTGTATTTCTAACATTAGTTGTTGTTCAGGGAATTCGAACCAATCCGTCTACTGGGGCTTCAGTTTATTGGAAAGCTTCTTGTTGGAGTTCCATCTGAGAAAAAAGGACCAAAACTCTTTGGCCTTCCTGTAGGACGACCTAGATCCGTTTCTGAAAATATACGAAAAGGAATATCAGCAACACCCCAACTGTTTTTCTATTCAATATCTGAAAGACTTTTCAAATTTCCACTTTCAGATCATTTATGTGCTACCTTTTTTGATGTTCTTCTTGGTGGAGCCAGCCCTAAACAGGTAATTTGGCAAACTTCAGCTTGAATATCGTGCTATGCTCTCTATCCTCTGATGTCAGACTCCTGTAAACAAATAATCTGATTCCTGGATTATATTTTCTGTTCAGGTCTTACAGAAACGTTCCCAATCTAATGAGTTAAAAGATAGGAGCAGTACATCAGTAGTGAGCTTGGCTCCATTTTATGTTCCTCAGATGTTGGTCTGCATTTTTAAATATATGCAATCTTGCCAAGACGCGTCAGCACGCACAAAGATCTTGAGTGATCTTCTGGATTTGCTCGATTCAAACCCCTCAAATGTCGAAGCCATTATGGTAATTACCGGTTTCTTTCCTTAGACCTATATAAATTACTTCCGTGTTATCATAATTCATAAATTAATTCCATCAGGAGTATGGCTGGAGCTCTTGGCTTGAGACATCTGTGAAGCTTGATGTCTTCAGGAACTACAAATCAATTTCAAAAGAGAAGGATAGTAATTTGGAGACCAATGAGCTAATTCTTACAAGGAACATGTATTCGTTAGTCCTCTCTTATTGCTTGTGCTATGTGAAAGGTGGCTGGCATCAGCTGGAAGACACAGCAAATTTTCTTCTCTTGAAAATTGAGGAGGTTCGAGTGCTATCTCGTTTGGTTTATGTTATAGCAATTCAGTAGCTTCTTCCCTTTTCTAGTAACCCTTTTGATATTGCTAATCTACAGGGGCAGTTACCAAATTTGTGTCTGCTGCGAGACATCTTTGAAGATATCATTGGAAGCCTGCTCGAGACATCTCCCGATGAAAACATTTTCATTTCACAACCATGCCGTGATAATATCTTGTATCTTTTGAAGCTGAGTGATGAATTGCTTGTTGATCAAATTGGAATTAAACTCCTGGTATGCTCTGAGCAATACTTCGTGCAGAACAGAAAGAAAATGTTGTGTTTTTTGTATACCGCATCATCCACTCATTCTGCCCCTTTTGTCTCACACAGTTTCACTCACCTGATGTGAATGCACAATCTTCATCTGATGGCTCACAGAAAGATGACATTAGCTCTGCAGTTGTAGAAATCATAAATGCTGAGACAAATGGCCAACCTACAAGGTAATCATATCTCCTCTGTTGGTACATATGAGCGCAGCCCCATTCATTGTATACCATCAAAGCTTGTCCAAATCTGGGATTATTTTACCTTCATGAATCATATTGAAAATGGTAGTCATATAATCTGTTTGTCACTAATCTTGAAAAGTAATTTAATTGCTTAGATGCTTCTGCAATACAACCACATGTATTTTTTTTCTTATACGTAATGTGTGCATGTTAAAGATCAAGGTGCTGGAAATATCTACTACTTATACGAAGTTAGGCACACTAGAAACTGCGGTGTATTCCTGTGCGGAACCTCATCCTGATGCCAAGAGTGCCTGATTTGCTACATAATGGTTCTTTAGTTAACCATTTATGTTTTACTTAGCACAGTAGAGATTGTGACCACAGCATAGGCCGGAAGCACAAGCTTAGTGAAGAACATGTTATGCTAAACACAATTGATGATCTGTCTAGTTTAATAGGAGCATGATATGCTAAAACACTGATGACTATGCTGCTAAAGTCAGTGATATTATCATTTCTTCTTTCGGGCCTGGAGCCCTAGAGAGATGCTATATACATCAAGTGGTATACTTAGGGTTAGTGATTGCTTAGTGATGGCTGCTGCTGCTGCAGTACAAGTCACATTGTCTTGGTATTTGCTAGTTAGGCAATTTAAGATCGATAATTTGACACCAAACTGTCTGTACTCTTGTTCATATCTCTGTTCATTTGATTGTCTTCTGTTTCGATGATATGCAAGGTAGAACTTCTCATAATATCAGATTTATCATCAGTAAACATGTTCAGTTTGCACTTTTGCAGTCTTTCTTGGAGTAGCAACATATTTTCTGATGGAGATGAGCTGACTGATGATTGGTGGAGCTTTTATGACAAAATATGGACTCTTATTTGGAACTTAAATGGCAAAGGACAAAACAGATTGACACCGAAGGGATCAAATGCTTCTGTTCCATCTATCGGACAAAGGGCACGTGGGCTGGTAGAATCTCTGAACATCCCGGCTGCAGAAATGGCTGCTGTAGTTGTAGCTGGGGGCATTGGTACCGCATTAAGTGCAAAGAACAATAAAATTACTGATAAAGCCATGATGTTAAGAGGAGAAAGGTTCCCAAGAATCATTTTCCACCTCGTAATTATGTATTTATGCAAAGCTGGGTTAGAAAATGCATCCAAGTGTGTCCAGCAATTTATAACAATGCTTCCTAACTTTATTTCGGAAGAAGATCAATGCAAAAGCAGACTCCATTTCTTAATTTGGTATGTCTAACACTTATAATACTGTACACACTTCCATTCTATTATTGTGACTTTTGTAGTAATTTCCTTTTGCTGCAGGTCTTTACTAAGGGTCAGATCCCGGTATGGGGAACTTGATGATGGTGCACGTTTCCATGTTATGTCCCATCTGATTCTTGAAACTGTCATATATGGAAAGTCTATGCTTGCCACTAGCATGTCGGGCAGAGACGATTCTGCTGAAGCAAATAGCAATAAGGAGTCTGGGTTCATTCTTAATCTTGTTCAGAAAGATCGTGTTCTTGCCATGGTTTGTCCCTGTCTTCATTTTTTGTTTATTCAGAAGTTTTGTGCTTTATAGTAGTATCATACAAATATGATGCCTTACATGTTGCCTTGCACTTTTTTTTACTTTGCTCTATATTATCTTTTTTTTTCTTCTAAAATCCATTGCCAGGCTGCTGATGAAGTGAAGTACATGAAGGATGCTAAGGCTGATCGCCTAAGGCAGCTCCAGGAACTAAATTCTAAACATGATGAGCGCTTGATTGAAGATATAGAACAACTCCAAAGCTTTGAGGATGATATACAGTTTGCCAAGACTGCTGCAATTTCTGCAGATGACAATAGAAAAGCAGCTTTCAAGCTTGCATTCGATGAGGACCAGCAAATTATTGCAGTAAGCTGCTTCTGCAGTAAATTTTACCTATTAAGTCGATGTTTAATAGTTCAAATTGCATATAACTGACATGTGCTTCATATCAGGATAAATGGATACACATTTTTCGTGCTTTGAGTGATGAAAGAGGACCATGGTCTGCTAGTCCTTTTCCAAATAATATGGTGACACACTGGAAACATGACAAGACAGAGGATAAGTGGCGGCGGCGGCTGAAGCTCAAGCGTAATTATAAGTTTGATGAACGCCTTTGTCAGCCACTGTCCACCAAATCTAGTAACGAAGACACTACCCCATCTGTTTATCCGTTTGTTAATGCCAAGCTTCCAGAAAAGATGAAGCGCTTCCTTCTGAAAGGAGTGCGCGGAATCACAGGGGATATTAGTTCTGAATCATGTGAGGATAACAATGAAACGAGTGAGCCTTCTCAGAATAATCCAGCAGATAACCAGGCATCAAGTGATGCTGTAGATTCTGCAGACTCTTCAGGGTATCCTACTATTGTTCAAAATAGGAAAGAGCCATTATCTACTGGTGGAGATAACGATTATGCTGAGGTAAGGAGGTTTTGTTATGTGCATGCAAAATTTTGTGGATTTTATTGTTGTTTCCTCCCTCAGACCCTTCGTTTTCCTTTTCATTTCGCAGGTGCTATCTTCCGTTCATTGTGTTCTTGTAACACCAAAAAGAAAACTAGCTGGACAATTGACTATCACACGAAATGCCATGCATTTTTCTTTCGAGTTTCTGGTTGAAGGCACAGGGGGCTCATCTGTTTTCAACAGGTTTCAAGATAAAAAAGAATCAGATTCCAAGAATGAGCTGGGAAGTGTGGAAAAGCTGAAGAGTAATTCTGATGTAGGACGAGGCAATCAGGCTGAATCTGGTGATGCTCTGCTGAAAAGTCAATCTAACAAAATCAAACACCATAGAAGGTGGAAAATAACCAGGGTGTGTTCTCTCTCTCTCATTGCGTGTGTGGATTTGCATATTGTCAGTCACATATTTGACTCCACTTTCTTTGTGCATATTGTCAGTCACATATTTGACTCCACTTTCTTTGTTGACAGATAAGAGCAGTTCACTGGACACGTTACCTACTACAGTATACTGCAACAGAGATATTCTTTGATGATGCAAATGCACCTATATTTCTTAATTTTTCCTCCCAAAATGATGCTAAAATTGTTGGGTCTCTTTTAGTTTCCCTGAGGAATGATGCTTTGTTCCCCAAAGGAAGTACGAAAGACAAAAATAGTGTGATTTCGTTTGTTGACAGAAAGGTCGCATTGGAAATGGCTGAGAGTGTCAGAGAAAGTTGGAGAAGAAGAGAAATCAGCAACTTTGAGTACCTAATGATTCTGAATACTCTTTCTGGACGATCCTACAATGATTTAACTCAGTATCCTATATTTCCTTGGATATTGGCCGACTATTCGTCAGAAAAGCTTGATTTCAACAAGTCATCTACTTTCAGGGACCTGTCAAAGCCAGTTGGTGCACTGGATGCAAAACGCTTTAAGGTATGTTTACGAGCTATGGAGTACTGTCTCTTCTGGTCATCATCTTTGGTAAACATCCAATAAACAATATGCAATGTGCAGGTTTTTGAAGATAGATATCTTAGTTTCTGTGATCCTGATATACCAAGGTTTGATCTTGATATTTATGTATTGTATTCTTTCAAACATTTATTTGTGTCCCAAGTTTAGATACTCATTACATCAAACTTCTGTTCTCTTTTGCAGTTTTTATTATGGATCACACTACTCTAGCATGGGAATTGTTCTCTATTACCTTCTAAGGCTTGAGCCTTTTACTGCTCTACACCGCAATCTTCAGGTCCTATATTCTTGTTATCATGCCCTCTGTTGGCATTGCATTTGTTCATAATTCATTATCCTTTGTGGTTTTTCACTTTGTTCTCAGTAATTCCTTACTAGTTTGAATATGATTTTCTCTCACAACAAGGGAGGATTAATTACGATGCGTCTATATTCTTTCATGGCATATTTTGCACTGAACCGCAAATACTATTAAAGCATATTAGCTAATACGTTAGTTTATATGTTTATACAGGGTGGTAAATTTGACCATGCAGATCGTCTCTTTCAGAGTATTGAAAGCACATACAGGAACTGCCTGTCAAATACAAGTGACGTTAAAGAGCTTACACCTGAATTCTTTTACATGCCCGAATTTCTTGAAAATTTAAATTCGTATCACTTTGGGGTAAAGCAGGACGGTGAACCTTTAGGTGGTGTTGGTCTCCCTCCATGGGCAAAGGTAATGGATAATTTCTGCAATTTTGTTGATAAACTTTTAGTGAACCTACTCAACCAATCTAAATATTTGAAAGGGTTCTTGTTGGTTAAAGATACACAAGATATAGTGCATACTATGGAACGAGAATTTATGACCGAAGGAAATGTCTCATGCAGGGTTCACCTGAAGAGTTCATTCATATCAATCGAGAGGCCCTTGAAAGTGAATATGTAAGCTCTAATCTTCATCACTGGATTGACCTCATATTTGGTTATAAGCAGCGTGGCAAGCCTGCTGTCGAGGTAAATGATTTATCACTATTTTGCAGCACACTTGAGTTCTTAGCTCTCACAGTTTGACCTCACTAATCACATTACAATTACCTGGAGCAGGCAGCAAACATATTTTACTATTTGACATACGAGGGTGCAGTTGATTTGGAAAACATGGATGATATTTTGCAGAAGTCTGCTATTGAAGACCAAATTGCAAATTTTGGACAGACACCCATTCAAATTTTCCGGAAGAAACACCCAAGAAGAGGACCTCCTATACCAATTGCCCACCCACTATATTTTGCTCCACAGTCGATAACAGTTACTTCTGTTGTCCCTAGTGCAATCAACTCTTCATCATCTGTATTGTTCATTGACTTGTTGGATTCAAATGTTGTCTTAATGAGTGAGGGGCTCATACTGTCAGTAAAGCTTTGGCTAACAACACAATTGCAGTCTGGTGGAAACTTCACGTTTTCTGGATCAATGGTCTCTTCCGAATGACAATTATATCTAATAGATACATTATTGTTCTATAATTATGTTTACTTAAATTTATTATGTATGTTATTTTCTTGCAGGAACCTTTCTTTGGAATTGGCTCTGATGTTATTTCTCCCCGAAAAGTTGCTACTTCCTTGGCTGAAAATGTTGAGTTTGGAAGACAATGCCTAGCAGCTGTCCAAATTCATGGCGATAACTATTTGATTTTATGTGGTAATTGGGAGAACAGTTTCCAGATCATTTCTCTTAGTGATGGAAGAATTGTGCAGAGCATCCGGCAGCATAAAGATGTTGTCAGCTGTGTTGCAGGTAATTAAACTTCTCTGGAAGTGTATAGTATTAAATTTCATCTTTAAGCTCCAGCTTTAAGCAATTATAGCAGCAAACTACCTCCAGTCCACAATATACGTCCAGAACACATGTAGGAGACATATAACTGTAATAAGATATAATGGAATTGAACCATACTTGCTTCCATTAGATTGATTAGTTGTATGTCTATCTAATAGGGTCAAACTTCAATGAAATATTACTTCTTGAGCCATCTATGGCTATGTGCTCTGGGCAGATATTGTGAACCAGAGGGAGTATCGTTTAGGGCTAGCAACTAAGCAAGCCTCATCTATGCATTCCTTTTCATTTTGCCTTAACATGCTGAGGACACACTTTTGTGCAGTTTCATCTGATGGAAGTGTAATTGCAACTGGAAGTTACGACACAACTATTATGATCTGGCATGCATTCCGAGGAAGATCAAATGACAAAAGATCGAAGAATGCAAATAATGATCTATCAACTAAGGACCATGTTATCATCGAAAATCCTTCTCATATCTTGTGTGGTCATGATGATATCATCACATGCTTATTTGTTAGTACGGATCTAGATATTGTTATCAGTGGATCAAAAGATGGAACTTGTATATTTCATACATTGCGTGAGGGGACTTATGTTCGATCCATTCGACATCCGTCAGGTGCTGGTCTGTCAAAGTTGGTGGCATCACAGCATGGCAGGCTAGTATTTTATTCTGAGAGTGATCTCTCGCTGCATATGTATTCCATAAATGGAAAACATATTGCTTCATCAGAATCCAATGGCCGCCTCAATTGCATGGAACTAAGTTGTTGCGGAGAGTTTATGGTATGTGCTGGTGATCATGGACAAATCATTCTGCGCTCTATGCATTCTCTTGGTGTTGTTTGGAGGTACGAGGGAGCTGGGAAGATAATAACGTCTTTAGCTGTGACTCCTGAGGAGTGCTTTTTAGCTGGAACCAAGGATGGTAGCCTGATTGTATTTTCAATAGAAAATCCTTTACTTCGCAAAGGTGGCATACAACGGAACAAGATAAAATCTTCTTTAGGCTAAGTGGTGTATCGAGGAACATTGATTAGCCCTCCTCGCTGCACATTCTGAACAAAAGGTGAGTCATTGCCACTTCCCATGGCATCGTTTTAATTTTTGTACCTTTTTTTACCACTCTGCGTATTGATCTCTTTGTGCTGTTGTCTTGTACCACTTTGTTTGTTATCATCTCCAAATCTTGCAGGATGCTCAAATTGCATAGTTAATTTGCCCTTCTGGATCTTTTAGAAAAGGATAATGTTTTGACTCTGTGTGTCAATGAGGGTAGTATTTAGTCATTTAGGCTCCTAGTTGCCGGGTGTCCATTAGGGTTCTTACTATGTTTACCCATTTAAGCTTCTCTTTGTACCTACAGTGTTTACTATAGTTAGACAATGCCACTTGTTTTTACTTATCATGAGTTTTATAGAAGAGGAATATAGTTTATTGTAGTTGTCACATCTTTCTAGATTTTCAGTTGCATGCACCGGCTAATAAATTAAACCTTTACTGCACTGTCATGTGCTCTTCAGGACACTTAAGAGAATACTGGCAGACTTAATTTATGATTCTGGTAATGTCTTTACAAAGTTTACATACACTAGCTTATTACTGTATGGTTGAAGAAATTTCTTGTTGTTTTTATCCGATTCCTCGGTTGTTTTGCAAGGCAAATTGTCTGAAGCTACTGCAGTCTGTTTTTGCACAATTTTCTTTGTTTGTCTGAGAATATTGATGTTTCTATTTTGAAACCTGCAGATTGCCGGCAGTAAATGTAAAAGAGAACAGTTTGTTACTCCTGTACGCATGTACATACAACATTAGATTGAGGAGTTAGGATTCTGCAGAATGCCTGAGCTGATCACGCAGATAATTCTTCTAACTGAAGTCTGAAGTATGGATACACGATACATTTTGTTTTGACTCCCAAGACAAGCTTGGATACGGACATCCTCCTAGTAGTGATTGCTTCGGTCCATCATAGTTTTCACCTGGTGATGGACTGTTGGTTCTATAGCGAGTGTAATATAACCTTCTGCGATGTTCTTAATAGTCAGGGCGAGCAACTCGCTCCCCAATAGAGTTTGCCTGTATGTATTAGATGCCATTGCCATGTAGTTACAAAACTGTACACTGTACACTGTACATGGAAGCTCATCTTAGTGGGAAAATAAGCGGCATGCTTCCGATTTCTTCCATTGGTCTCTGGAAACTGAGAAACATTTTCTGCACGCTTTCTGGCTAGCTCTGCATGTTTTTTTTGTTTCACTAGCTGGCTGGAATCTCTAGCAACTGAGAAATATTGTCGAGATTTAGTTGCTGGCTCATCAACGTTTCGCTGATTGCTTGACGTTTCCTAAATTTGGAGTGCGCACACGGAAATCTGTGCAAATTTTAACCGGACCTCCAAACATATTGTTAAACAGTGGCAACACGTATTGGTTTCAACTTGGTCGGCTGACGATTAGTGATTATAGGCCAATCAGCCGATTAATCGAGTGATAAATGAGTTTATCAGTCGATGACCACCGAGTAGCGATTAATTGGCTGATTAATGGTTGAATGGAATGATGTTTTGAACAGTGGACGGTTGGACTACCATGCTTGGGGCTGGATCAGCTACAAGCAGCGATAGTGTTCAGAGTGAAGTGCAACAACCGAAGGAACATCAGCCGGCCAGGACTTAAACGACCTAGCCCTGTCGTGCCCGCATCCTCTCATCTCACATTCTTAATTGTGATGGCGACGTTGCTAGCGTGTAGCAACTCGTGCTTTCCGTTTCTTCCAATCCTCCCAAACCGCAGGGATGATAAGGGGGACAATGGAGGCCTTTCACCCGTGAAGGACCTCCCCATTGTAGTGACGCTGTTGATCGGAGTGATCTAACATGTCAAAAGTGATATCCGAAACCTGCTAGAGAATGTGGCCTACACGACATGTAAAGATGACAACAAATACTTTTCTCAAGAAAAAAAAAGATGACCAACTTTTGCAATTGGTTATCTCTAGGCGTTACCTCTATAATTGATGTCTGTATGTGTCCAAACATATATATATGTGTTCCGAACTTAATTAGAAAACGCCTGACCAAGACATGTTGACATGTGGTACAGTGAAGAGCAAAAAAAATTTCTCTTAGATAAAAAAGATGACATGATAGTTAAAAAAGTAAGACATACTTTTTTTTTCATTTCTCTTTCCTCCAAATTAGCAATTATTTCATATTGTTTCGCTAAGAGAAAGTTGATATCACCCTTTATAGCCCACCAGATCTTGTGAATTGTCTGGAGTCAGTTTTCGGCTTTAGCTACATGCAGCGGCACGAGAGGTTCAGCTGCGATTTTGCAACGATCAAACTTGGGTGCAGCGTATTGTCCTCCAAATAAGATGAGAGGTTCAACTGTGATGTTGTGCGACAAGCAAACTTTGGTGTCTTCTACGGCGGTAGTGCAAGGGGGCATGTCCCTCGGTGAGGTTATCTTTGTGTTCATTAGATATATTCTTCGTCCGTTCTTTATATATTGGCAGAAGCAGCCAAATCCTTTATATGTATGTTTGTATCTGTATATGTTTTTATACATTTTCCTTACATTTTAATACAGAAACGTATCCTACGCCGTATGTTCAAAAATAATTTTAACCACCACCGCCAAATCGTTTGCATAAAACTAAGAGATACTCCCTCCATCAAATAAAAAGTTCAATTCTCTCAAAGTTTGAGCAATAATATATACACAAGTATGAAGATATGTAATACCAAATCAATATCAATAGACTCATGATAATATATTTTCATAATAAACTTATTTAATATTATAGTTGTTCATATTTTCCTAAATATATTTGGTCAAAGTTAGAAACATTGCCTTTTTTTGACTAAGTTTATAAATTAAATTAGAATCAATTAAAGGGGAACGGAGGGGTGTTTTAGGGCATGTACAATGGTTATATCTTAGCGATGCCACGTAGGATAATTGATAACATGGAGGAAAGAGAAACATGAAAAAAGACTTTGCCTTCTCTTAGCTAAGAGATCATCTCTTAGCACAATCTCTCTCACCACATATTTAGGGATGTCTCATTACTAAAGATAAGACTAAAAAATAACCCATTGTATATCATGTTTTATTGTTATATCTAGATTACGTGGCGGGGTTAAGATAAGACAATCTTATCAACCATTGTACATGCCCTTAGGGACAAAGGGAGTGCCTCATTATATCTCCACCCCTAAATCAGGTTAACTTGCTCATTATTCGTTTCACAACCCCTATTGCATCGTGGAAAACTAGAGTACCAAATATATACTTTGCTGAGGTATGAAGGCTAAATGACTTGTACATAGAGCCGAATCTTTTGCATAAAATTAAAATATACCTCATTATATGGCCACCCCAAATTAATCAGATTACCTTCCTCATAATTCGTTGGTTCCTCCATATATATCGCGTACATAATTCCTGGAGTAATAAGAATGCCATAAAACCCATATCTTCTCCTTGAGAGGGACTGCATGTATGTACACAAATAGAAGCAAACAAATATCTTGCGATACACCCCCGCGCGTGACATGATCCCGATTTGATACAAATGCTGATACGCATTCCAAATTAATCACACATTCCCCTTTTTAAAAAACGACGTCTGTCTATAAAAGGACAGCAAAACCTAGGACGGAGAGAAGCACCTACATAGGTACGTAGCAGGAGCTAGCAGAAACACGAACTTTTGTGTTAGGAAGAAGAAGAAGAAGATATGGGGCGTCTCACGTGCTCCTCCTCCGCAGTCTTCCTGGCCGTCGCCGTCGTGCTGCTTGTCAAAGCCGAGGTGGCGCTGTGCGACGGGTGCAGCTACAAGCGCATCTTCTCGTTCGGGGACTCCATCATCGACACGGGCAACTTCGTGTTCGACATCGGCAACGGGCAGTCGCCGTTGAAGGAGCTCCCCTTCGGCATGACCTTCTTCAAGCGCCCCAGCGGGCGCATCTGCGACGGCCGCGTCCTCGTCGACTTCTACGGTGAGCCACCGTACCCGTACGTCGCCGGCATGGATATATAGTTGGGATGTGATCGATCTTTTAGCTAATGCTGATGAGATTGCATGTTTCAGCGGAGGCGTTCAACCTGGCGTTGCTGCCGCCGAGCATCCCGGAGGAGAAGACGGGGCAGTTCGCCACCGGCGCCAACTTCGCCGTGTTTGCGTCCATAGCGCTGCCGCCGGCGTACTACAAGAGCAAGTACAACTTCACGATGAACGTGCCGTCCGACCTAGGGGCGCAGCTGGACTCGTTCAAGAGAGTGCTCGCCCGCATCGCTCCCGGTGAGAGTAAGTTACCGCTAACATTCATGGTACATGCATCGTTACTCGATCTATATATACTCCGTATAATGGTTTCTATCTTGGTGTGATACTACAGGCTCCACGAAGGCTGTCCTGAACGAGTCCCTGGTGCTGATGGGCGAGATCGGCGGGAACGACTACAACTTCTGGTTCAACGGCGATCCCAAGAACTCACGCGACACGCCGGACCAGTACCTCCCCGACGTGGTGGCCCGCATCGGCTCCGCCGTGCAGGAGGTGATCAACCTCGGCGCGAGGGCGGTGGTCGTCCCGGGAAACTTCCCCATCGGGTGCGTGCCGGTGTACCTGAGCGCCCACCAGAGCGGCAACCAGTCAGATTACGACGAGCACGGGTGCCTGAGGTGGTACAACGACTTCTCCCAGAGGCACAACGCGGCGCTGAAGCAGGAGGTCGGCCGGCTCCGGTCGAAGAACCCCGGTGCCAAGGTCATCTACGCGGACTACTACGGCGCCGCCATGCAGTTCGTGCAGAACCCGCAGCAGTTTGGCATCGCCGACCCGCTCGTGGCATGCTGCGGCGGCGACGGGAAGTACCACACCGGCAAGCCGTGCGACAAGAACGCGACGCTCTGGGGTAACCCATTGGGCTTCGCCAGC
Source organism: Lolium rigidum (assembly GCF_022539505.1). Taxonomy (NCBI): domain Eukaryota; kingdom Viridiplantae; phylum Streptophyta; class Magnoliopsida; order Poales; family Poaceae; genus Lolium; species Lolium rigidum. Next base: position 5,034,884 of record NC_061509.1, on the reverse strand, counting down.
TGGGACGGCATCCACATGACGGAGAAGGCGTATAGCATTATCGCCGCCGGGGTGTTGGATGGGTCGTTCGCCGACACCCCGCTGCGCCACTTTTGCTAGAGGAATTCTTAGTCATGAGGTCTGCTAGGATTGGGATTCTTGTTGTTTTGCACGTCAATAAATGGGCTATTGTCTAGATCAATGAAA
>NC_061509.1:4926974-5034598 GCF_022539505.1 Lolium rigidum | reverse complement strand
AGGAGAGCAAGCCACCGGCTTGCATCGAGCTTATGTTTATATTTTCGTGGATGGAACAAAACGAGCCGAATCGCTCATAAAATGACAGATAAGTTTCACATCATAATAGGTCATGTGATTTTAGAAAGAAAAGGATAAAAAACTTACAGTGAAAATAATGAAATTATAACAAGTAGACGTTTCAGTTCTATAGTATTTGCCAGCGCAGTTCCACTCCCAGAACAGATTTCCCGCTGGCGTCTCACAACAACAGAGACACAGAGTGACATCGTTGCATTAAAAGTTGATTTGTTCGCTTTAAATGCTCTAGCCTAAACGCCTGTCCAATTCTTGGAACAAGAACTCACAGGTGATATCTTTCGAGAAAAAGTCAATAATGAAGACAAATCGTCAATCAGATTTGTGAGAGATCATTTTTTATTCTGGTTTGTCAAGAGATCTTGATTCTTTTTTCCGAAATGAGGACTGAGCCCCAGCCTCTACATCAAGTTGTTAGCATAAAACTACCACATTTCTAGCTAAATATTGATTTTGGTACCACTTTGTGTTTCGGAAGAAAAACTACTGCATTTTGCCAAGATTTTCACAAAAAACCTTGATCTCGAATTGACACGAAAACTGGCATGTGGGGCCCTCCTTTCGGTGCCAATTTTCTGACTGTGGCCTAGAACCCACTTGTGTGGCCATATTTAGAAAACCAAAATATCCACAGAAAAGAAAAAAAAAGGAACTGGTCTCCCCAACTTTTCTGTAGGCATTTCCATTTTCTTAAGGTAAGCTGACAAAGGGTTAACCTTGTCAATACCCATGATGATGGATTTGGATTTCTAGGAAGGAGAACACTGGCGAATCAACAAACCGGTCAGCCAAACTAGGTAGCCTACGAATATTATTATCAAGGGTGAATCGCCGAGATCGTATAATTAATGTAGAACTAGGGTTACAGGGTTTCTCGTATGATTCAATTTGTCCCCTCTCGGTGGCTCCTCCCAGCCCTTATATAGCGGGCTAGGTCTCAGAGTCCGCCTCGAGGTTGAGTTACATTACAAGTCGGTTCACTCAATATGGGCTTAGCTTTCCTAACGTGATATCTTCGGATTCTTCAGGATTTTTTCGTGGACTTTCTTCTATTCCTTCCTAGGCTTTTTACCAGGGATGGCAATGTTTAAGACCCGATATGGCATACCCATGTCACGAGCAAACAAGTGGGTCCCACTCCACATCAACAAAACAACACTGAGAGGTGGGCCCCACCTACCATTTTTCGTATCAATTTGTTATCAATTAACGATTAGTATTTTTTGCGAAAGTCTTGGCAAGAAATGTGCTTCTAAAATACAAAGTGATACCAAAATCAACATTTAGCTAGAAATGTGGTGATTTTATGCCGGTTTTTATTGCTTTATTGAGGTTTAATTTTTTAAAATGATTTCATCATGGGTCGCATAGGATCGATACATAACCACTATCTAAAAAGGAGAGAAAACATGGTGACTGTACAGTAACATGTTACCCTACGATCAAAACGCCAGCTGCATTGGATGTATAAATCTCGTGATCCAATATCTAAACCTTGCGCTTCTCCGTTGGTTGTAGGAAGGATCACGTGCGGATCAAATGCGAAGCCAACAGAATGACCTACACAAAAGAAATCAATTTTACATTGTCAAATATATAATCATTTCGAGTGTTCCTATGACCAGAAGTAAAGCACAAACACCAACTCTAATTTTCGCTTTGTTTTTTTAACCCCGTCAACTAGTTCCCAAACAAATTTGTTATATTAGTGTGATGGATAATATTAAATGCCACACGAACTATATGCCACACAATTTGATATTGATTCGTCTTGATCACAAATATAACATCTTATACTCCCTTGCAGATTTCTTTTCGTTAAATTTTACCTTGTGTGAAGAAAACTTCACGATGCACGGACCACATGAAGATTCCAGTATTAAGTGGCACTTTTATTTTTCAAGTGTATTTGCAAAGGAGCTTTGTATGATCATTCATGTAATCCATATACAATGATTTGACCATAAAAATAACCAATAATGTTGTTAGCTTCCAAACAAAGACATTAGGTTGTGTAGACAATTGGAAATTAATTAACTGGGTACATAAATGAATCCAACTTTCCCCTCTATTATCCGTCGGAGCTTGCGTAAAATCTATGTGTTTTTTTAGAAAATTCTGCCAATCTATTAATAATCATCAATAGCAGTATAAACGGACCCAAAAGTAAAAAAAAAAAACAACTACAAATAGATCTTTTGACCACCTAGCGACGATTACAGACACTGAAGCGAGCCGAATGCGTGCCGATGTCCTTGTCCCGGCCTCCATCACCAGAGCCGAACAAAGCTTGTCGTAGTAGAGCCCATTGTAGTCAACACACGGGAATTGGTCGTGCTAAGATCCCAAAGCATCAGTGCACCAGAACAGCAACCGTCGCCAAAGATGACAACCGTAGATGGGATGAACTAACCTGAAACACCACCAATGAACACGAAAAACGATCGCATCCTAGGAGATTCATGGGCACACGACTCCAAGCACCCTCTTTCGATGCTAAGCGCACCATCGGAGCGGGGATAGGGCGGGGGAGATCTTATTCCGACTTCAGGATGTAGCCGACGCCTCACCATCCCAAAGAAGACACTGAAAACAATCTAACAAAGGACGAAAACCCTCCCGTTGGTGAGAGGTCGTGGTCCGCCACACCTCCAAGGCCCCAAGGCCACCGGAGGAGGAGCGGACATGCGACATCACATGCGAGGTGACAAAACTCTAGATTGGTTTCCTGGCCTCCCGATCGCCTGGATATTATAGAGACAGAGGCATGTTCCCTAGCCATGTTTCTTCCCAAAAAAGAGTTTCCTCGCCATGACCAACGTTGAAGGAACCTCGTTCGAAAAACTCTTATTTTGTTTTCATAAGGCCTCTCAAAAAGGGGGAGTCCGAAACATTCGACTTGACTTGGGACAAGGGTTTGGAACCAAGATTTTAGTTATGTATTAGCTCTTGCTAGGTTTTTTGTGTATATATGGGGCTACACCAAAGGGGAGGCCGAGGTGATGCTTGATCACTGAAAATATAGGGTTGTCGTTTTCGTCTCAGGGATCAAGCTATTACCTCTAGCAATCTTATACAGTCTAGCCACAATTAGTTGGATGATTAATAACTGAATATAAAACGTTGCAAAACACACAAACACACACTCAGCAAGGAGGGTTCAGAGATAGAAGGGGAACAACTCCACACTATATTTTTCGGCTATTTTAGGGTTTAAGACCGCAACACACTGACTCTACACACGCGCACACACTAGATCAAACACACAAGCATAAGGTGGGAATCAAACAGAGAACAAAACATGGCGAACACAACACACAGGTTTATAGAAACAATCTGTCGAACAGGTTAAGGGCCTAGATTCTACTCAAGTCTCCTGGTTTTGGTCTGATCAACAACTAAAGCAAAGGGGAGTAGAAGAAGGATGCCAATGGTTACACAAGCCTTAGTACCATGGTGGAAGAGGACTCGCAGGTGATGACCTCGAATTCGATGGCGAACTGCTTGGAGGTCGAGGAGGAAGAACTTGTCGAACTGGTTGCCTCCACTCCAGATCTCGATCCGGATCTTGATCCCGATCCTCTCGTCCTCGTTCCCGCCCAAGGAGGTGGTAGGTGTGACGCTTGCTCACGCTTCTTGTGCCTTCGGAGATGAATGCGGAGGAGATATATGCCCCGCCCATCCCCGGTTGTCGCACGGCTGTCTCTCCTCTCCATCTTGCAAGCGGCTCCCTGGCTTTTTATCTTTTCCTGCAAGCAGGTCCTGGCTACTAGGATGGTGGCACATTGGAGAGTTGAATTCGAACAACTCTTGGATCGTGTGCAGATTTGAATATGTTCCCTGAGAAGGTATTTGGGTGCCTTTGCTCACCAAATCTGCAAGAAAATGTACAAGGAATGTAAAAGTGGTTTATGGTGAATTAATCATGTATTGGTACTAAATGATGAATAAAGAGGTATGAAAAGAATGTATAATGCTGAAAAAAGGGTGGCAAAATGTGATTGAATCAAAGGTTGATCAACTCCCCCACACTTAATCTTTTGCTTGTCCTCAAGTAAAACCGAACTATCACAGGATTTGAACTAATCCAAAGGTAAAGGGGGAAAACACCATGATGCTGAACTGCATTGAAGTTTATTAATCCAACTGAACACACTATTACCAGATAAATTCATATATCCACCAGATGTAACTAAAAGAAGTATGGAGAATGAGTTTTCAGAGGAATAAGGTAGTGGACGTTTTACAGCAAAATCTGACAACTTAGTTGCAAAAACATTAGATAGCGGTTAGCGAGTTAACAAAATAAAAATAAACAATGGTACCAACCAATTTTCATTTTGTTGCCACAATCAAACTATACACAAGAACTTGGCCATTCGGTTTCTTTCTTTCTTAAGATTTTCAACAAAGCTCACTAAACATCTATTCAAGCTTGGCCAGCAAAAATTTCACACGGCAAAGGTCAATAGCAAAATAAAAGATCACATCTCTCTCCACAGACCAAGTGCTCCGACTGGATAGGCAACGCCCGTGTAACATCCCAAGTTTCAATAAAAGGAACAAGAGAGAAATTCAAGAATCCAAAAATCAGAGCCAACAAAAACTTTTTCATATCACATAGGACTATGCATGTAGATCACCTTGCTAATTATTTTGAGTGTGCAATTGCCATGATGCTTGCTTATGTGTTTATCTTTGCTCTAAAACACTCACCATGATCTCTTGACCATCCCAAGTCAAATAAAAATAAAATAGAAAAGAAATTCTAAAAACCAATTTCACACACACATAAGGCATAGGCCATTTTTACAAATCTTTGATATAGACCTTTTTAGTTTGCACCATTAGTTGTAAATGGATACTAAACACTTATTAACAACTTTGGAAACAATCAAACACCTTTCAAATCAAATTTGAAACAAATATGAGCTCACATGTGATTATGGTCATATGGGACTTTTTCAATCTGATGCTCACTTTGAGCCCCTGGCTTTTGAGTTTTCACTTCTACCCTTGACCATTTCTTTGCACCTCATCCAAGACAACATCAAGGACAACAACTTTGCTCAAGAACACACCCCAAAATTCCATCTCTATTTCAAATGGCAAGCAAGCAAAGTGGGGACTTTTTATTAAAGTGAAGATCATATGCAAAATGAATTTTTACATTTCAATTCCAAATTGAACCAAACCACCTCCATTCTACTTCTCTTATTATATGATTACACTCCACCAAAAATCTTTTCAAATTTCAAAAATAATTTTCTTTCGGGCATTACCACAAACACCTGGCAGGCAGGGTGAAAAATGAAGCCCATGCTGAAATTTTACATTGGACTTGGTCCAACCCTGGCCATCTCTGCTGCTCTGGAGCCTCACCTCACCCCTCAGCACCAGTGCCAGCACCTGCAGCCCCTCCACTTGGTCACCATGACCGTGGCAAGACCATGCCGTGGCATGGCATGAGCTCCCCATGCCACTCCTCTCTCTGGCCACTTCCAGCAAGCATCACCATGTCAATCACTCTCCTCTCACTCACTTGATCACGACCAGACACTGCCCCGTCAAATTTTTTTACCGCAACGGCTAGAAACCACCGCGCCCAGACGCGCCCAGGCATGCCCATGCACGCGCCAGTGCGCGCACGGCGAGCGCCCTGGACGCGCCAGGACTGACGTCGCCCCGACGCACCTCGCCACCACTCACCTGCTCCGCTCGCCAGTAGAAGCGCCAGGACACCAGGAGACCCGCAGACATCGTCGTTTGACCGCAGGAACGCCGTGGCCATCGTCATCGTCGACGCGACGCGCCACGGGCCTGCAAGCTCTCGTCAACCTCACCATCGCCTCAGACCCTCGTCTTCACCGCCATCACGCGCGTCAGCTTCGCCAGGACGCCAGCCATCGTACGCACCCATCCCTTGCCTCTTCGCTGCCCTGGAACGACGCCGGAGACGACGACTGCCGCTCCGCCCCACGGCCACCCCCGCTCCTATAAAAGGAGGACCTCCTCCACTCAATCCGAGCACACCAATCGCTTCCACTCATCCTCACAGCTCTCCTCGCCACCTCAATTTCATCTATTAGCCACCACACCGTCCCAATCGCAAGCTCACCGCCGCCGCCAGTACACGGAGCCCGCCGGAGCAGGAGGCCACCCCAGGACGAGCTGCTGCTACCAGGGAGATCCTCGCCCTCGACAACGTACCTGCGCACATCTCCGACGACCGCCGGAGCTCCGACGAGCTCGCCGACCCCCTACCGCCGCCGCCAGTGAGTCCCTCGCTCGTCGTCGACGACGACGCTTCTCGACCGTGCGATCGCGTTCTAATCGCACGGCTCTCCTCTCCCCGTACCGCTTCGGGCGTTACAGCTCACAGACAGGTGGCCCCCACCTTGTCAGCTGGCCCGCTGCGCTGGACGCAGTACTGGGCCGGCCCATTTCCCTCTCTCTCTGCCTAGCCCGTTAAGATCTCCCGCCAGCCCACAGTTTGAATTCAAATTTGGAAAATAGAAAAATACCCTAATCTGATGCAAACTTTGAAATTCAATAGGGACAAATCTACTAGGCCAAAATTTGTAAATTTTATATCTCTGGAAAGCTTAGGATTTTCTCTACACAATGACACTGGTTTGAACCCTAGATCTATTGTAGAATTAAAGTGAGAAAATAAACAAGGCAGGGACTTTTCTGCCTTAGTTTAATTCTTAAAAATCAACCAAAAATGCTTTTGAGTTCATTCCAACTCCTATAATTCACATTTCACTTATACTAATTGTTTATGCACAAATATGCCATGCTTACTTTGAAGGATCATGGCCTAGTTTAATTAAAGGACTTTATGGCTATTTCTAGTCAAAGATATTGTCCAAAACTATTAAGAAATCTTATGGGAGTGTTTCTCTCATTTAAATCTTGTCATGAACAATTCAAAATGAGGTATAGACTCTGGTCATTTAGGTCTCATATGAATTGTTGATGATCTTAAATCTTTAACATGTTAGGATTAAATATAATGGTATGAGGTGTTCACCTCATTTAAATCATTTTCTTAAATGATAAGTGTGAAGAGGTTGACTTTGGTCAACCTAGGTAACATATTATTCATAAGAGAAATTAAATCTTAAGAAGATAATGAGAGGAAATTATTTCTCTAAGTAATTGAAACTAACACCTAAGTTAGTATGAGAGGAAATTATTTTTCTTAAATAATAAGAAAAACACATCCACCCACTTAATAGTAATGTGTGATGCTAGTTTAAGTGTGTGAACCATGTTTGTGCTTAGTTTAATTAGATAAGTTTGGTGTGATGATTGTGTACTCCGTATTCGTATTTTAGACGCTAGTACCGAGGAGTACCAGGAGGAGGAGGAGGTCTACTTCCAAGGAGAAGAAGACCACTTTGACCAATTCCCCAACCAAGGCAAGATAATACTCTTGCAAAGTGCAAAGCTCACCATGAGCAAGGCATTACCCCATTTACTTTATGCTTATGATCCTATTTCCCAGTTTTACTTTACAAGCTTTATTTACCTTTGTTTTATCAAAGTACTTTTTGATTCGTGATTCACTTGGTTAGTATTGAGTTAGTACAAGAATATCAAACTTAGCCTAGAAGCAAAGCAAGTACTTAGCACCCCTCATACCTAGATGCTAGTGCTAAAACTAAAAATGACTACTCTAGATGGGAATATGTGTTTATGAAATGATGATGGTGAAAACCTTGGAATGATGAGTCATTTCCATTGAAAGATTTTGAAGGTGAATATGACATGATTTTGACTTGGTGAATTTGGCTAAAAACTGATGATTGAGTCGGATGCGATACCATTCCAATTTTTGAGTACCCCCACAATACCTGATTATGGGTAAGGCTTAGCTGGAAATTTATGTGTCTTAGTATGGGTTCCCTCTGAACACACATCATAGGGGTTATGCTTGAGGCTGCCTCCGTTGTTGAGAAATGATGTGAATTGAAGGTGAATTGTACGGCCAAGCCCTGTGCAGTTCCCGGGTTAACAGTTGGTTTTCACCGGGAGGCCAAGCTCATGGGGAGAGGTGCCTATACTAGGGTGTGTAAGTGAAAGGTTAACGGTTGATGATCCGCGTACTGAGTTACGATTATTCGGGGTTTTATCCACGACGGATGTAATCAAATGTTGTGGCACAAGTGTGCAACCTCTGCAGAGTGTAAACCTATTCGAATAGCCGCGTCCGCGGTCATGGACAGTTGGAAAGGCCATACTGTTTCCGTCATCAGGATTTACATCTTTTCGAACTTGAACGGTGACTTTGAATTTGAATCACAACTGAGTTGTGGGAATGACACTAATGTTCCCACTTGAGTTAGTTAGCACATGAGGAGTTGTTTACAAAAATGTTTATTCAAATAAAATTGGCTTTATGCAAACAACCTTAGAGCTTAGAACACTTTCAATAGCAATGTTAGCACTTACATTAGTATTAGATTGCGAGTACTTAAAGTACTCACGGCTTTGTCCCTGGCTATTCAAATGGCCGGACTATGAAGCCGAGCAGACGATACGAGGATGACGATCAGCAGGACGTCTACCACAACTAGGAGCTTCTAACGTCAAGCGTTGGCCTGTGGACTAGAGAGTCCTTGTATCTTACGCTTCCGCTATGAACTTGTGTTTGTTCGTTGATCAATAGATCAACTATTCGTGTAATATGGATCATGTGATTCCAAGTTGTAAGACATTATGGTTTGTAATGAATGATGACTGTGATACTTAACTATTATGCCTCGCAACAACAATATTCCTGGGATTGCGATGTATGACATAATAGGCATTCGGACTTAAAAATCCGGGTGTTGATAGCCCGGCTGGGTTCAAGATGGTTTTACGGTTAGTCTCTATCCTTCAGACCATGTGCTCCGACTGGATACGCAACACCCAGCTGGGTTCATGAGTATTAGTGAAAATGTTAGTGAATTGTGTTAGTATTCTTCCCCACATTCCAAGTGTTACGACAGGCTACGCAACAATCAACTGGGTTTAGAATTATTTTTATGTTAGATTAGAACAACCCAAAATTGTCACTGAACAATTCCCACAGTCCAAGTGTTTCGACTGGATACACAACACCCGGCTGGGTTCAATGTCAGCTGACTTTGAAGTAAAACAGATCATTACCAAAAATTCCTCTGAAAATACTCCATCTTTCTAGCATTTGCATAAGGTAAATAGATGAATTTTTGAGGGAATAGTATGTTTAGGAAGACTAGTAGACAAAAATGCAGTTAAGCATTATAGAAATCAACACTCATACCAAAGGGTTCAGCTCCTGGACACAAAATGGGATAAGCACGAAGCATAAAGAGTAGGAAACAAAATTATCAAGTAAGAGCATGCTTAAGCAGTTTAGAATGGTAAAAGAACCAGGAAAAATCTCACCGGGCAATGAGACGGAAAATTTCAATGAAAAGACTCCACTCCCCCAAAGCTAAAGAAATGACCGAGCAAACCTGCTGATATCTAAGAAATAGAAATATAAATATAAGATAACTTGATAATGTATATAAAAAGGATACTAAAAAGGTTCCAGGTTTCCTCTTGGAAGAGCGCTCGTTTTAGGTCATTAGCTTGACCTGGTCTCGTCATCAGGGAACAGGAGTGCTAGTTGAGGCCATAATGCCTCCTTCATCAGCTTCCTCTTGTTCATCTTCTTGATGCTCAGAAATAGTAAGTGGATCACCATGCAGATAATGTTTCAGCCTTTGTCCATTTACCAGAAATGCTTCCTGTGATTGACTAAGAACAAGAACTGATCCATTTGCATAAACTCTCTTCACTGTGCAAGGTTTGTACCACCTGCATTTAAATTTCCCAGGAAACAAGTGAAATCTTGAATCATATACTAGCACTTGCTGCCCAGGCACAAACTCTTTACGAATTATGTGCTTATCATGCCAAATTTTGGACTTTTCCTTATAGATCCTGGAGCTCTCATAAGCATCACGCCTCAACTCCTCTAACTCACAAAGTTGCAGTTTCCTGGCCTTTCCTGCCAAATCATAATCCATGTTTAGCCTTCTCAGCGCCCACTGAGCCTTGTGCTACAACTCAACTAGAAGATGGCAAGCTTTCCCATAAATCAGTCTGAATGGAGACATTCCCAGTGGTGTCTTGTAAGCGGTTATGTATGCCCATAGAGAGTCTGATAGCTTTAGTGACCAATCTACCCTGGTTATTGAAACCACTTTTTCCAATATGGACTTGATTTCTCTATTAGATAATTCCACCTGTCCATTAGCTTGAGGGTGATATGGAGTTGTAACTCGATGGTTGTGTACCCCATACTTACTAAACAATGCTTGAAGCTGATTGTTATTCAAGTGAGTTCCTCCATCACTAATCACAATCCTAGGGATGCTAAATCTCGGGAAAATAACATGCTTAAACATATTGCAAACTGCTTTGGAATCAGCATTGACAGTAGGGACTGCTTCAACCCATTTGGACACGTAGTCAACAGCTACCAAAATGAATTTGTAACCTCTAGAGGAAGGTAGAGGTCCGATATAATCAATTCCCCATACATCAAATAGTTCTACCTCCAGCATGCCTGCTGTGGCATTTCATTTCTCTTGTTAATCTTCCCAGTTTTTTGACATCGGTCACAAGATTTCACAAAACAGTACACATCCCTGAACAAGGTGGGCCAAAAGAAACCTGCCTGCAGTATCTTTGCTTGAGTCTTATCTGCTCCTGCATGTCCTCCATAAGGTGAAGAATGACAATGGTAAATGACACCGTTAATTTCTTCCTCTGGAATAGACCTTCTCATTATTCCATCTTTGCAGTGCTTGAATAGATATGGTTCATCCCAGTAGTATTCTTTAACTGTTTGTAGGAATTTCTTCCTCTACTGATAAGTGAAATTGGCAGGCAGTTGCTGGCAAACTAGATAGTTCACAAAATCTGCATACCAAGGGGATTTCCCTTTTACTGCTAGAACTTGCATGAGATTATCACCGGGCAGGTTATCAGCAATTGGTACACACCCCTCATCTGTTTCAGTCATCCTTGACAAGTGGTCTGCCACTAGATTATCAGATCTTTTTTTATCCTTGATTTCGATATCAAACTCTTGTAATAAGAGAATCCATTTGATTAATATGGGCTTTGCATCCTTTTTGCTGAGCAGATACCTGATAGCTGCATGATCAGTATACACTATACACTTATTTCCCACCAAATAGGGTCTGAACTTATCAAATGCATAGACAATGGCAATTAAATATTTTTTTTTGTGGTTGTGTAGTTTGACTGAGCCTTGTCCAAAGTTCTACTCGCATAACAGACGACTCCTAGAAGCTTGTCTTTCTTCTGTCCTAAAATAGCTCCAACTGCAAAATCACTGGCATCACACATGAGAATAAAAGGAAGAGTCCAATCTGGTGCTTGAACTACTGGTGCATGATAAATGCTTCTTTGATTTGGTTGAAAGCTTCATGACAATATTGGTCAAAAACAAACTCTACATCTTGGTTCAGCAAATTGGTCAGTGGCTTAGCAATAAGAGAAAAATCCTTGATGAACCGCCTGTAAAATCCTGCATGTCCGATGAAGCTTCTCACACCTTTGACATTTATTGGAGGTGGTAGCTTGGCAATCACATCTACTTTCGCTTCATCAACTTCAATTCCTCTGGCTGACACTAGATGTCCCAATACTATTCCTAGTTCAACCATGAAGTGGCATTTTCCCCAGTTGAGGACCAAGTTGTGCTTCAGGAATTTCTGCAGAACTGTTTCGAGATTCTCCAAACAAGTCTCAAAATTAGCTCCATAGACAGTAAAGTCGTCCATGAACACTTCCATGATCTTCACAATTTCACTAGAGAAAATGGACATCACACATCTCTGAAACGTGCCAGGGGCATTGCACAAGCCAAATGGTAATCTTCTATAAGCAAAGGTGCCATATGGGCATGTGAAGGTTGTTTTATCTTGATCATTTGGATGAATAGGTATCTGCAAGAATCCAGAATACTCGTCCATATAGCAATAGTACTTATGCCCTACTAGTCTCTCTAGCATATGATCAATGAATGGTAGATGGAAATGGTCTTTACGAGTTGCACTGTTCAATTTCCTGAAATCTGTGCAGACTCTCCACCCATTTGCCAGTCTGACAGGGATTTTTTCTCCCACGTCATTTTCTTCCACTGTGATTCCACTCTTCTTAGGCACCACGTGGATAGGGCTAACCCATTCACTGTCTGATATTGGGTAAATAATTCCAGCAGTGAACAATTTCAAGATTTCTTTCTTCACCACATCTTGTAGTGTCGGATTCAGTCGCCTCTGATGCTCTCTAGTTGGCTTTGACCCATCCTCCAAGTAAATTCTATGATTGCATAATTCTGGATCAATGCCTTTAATGTCAGCAATAGAGTATCATATTACTTCTCTATATTTCCTTAGCAGATTCACCAGCTTTATAGCTTGTGCTTGTGTTAAACTTGCATTCACAATCACTGGAAACCTTTTGTTGCTGTCCAAGAATTCGTACTTGAGATGAGTAGGAAGCGGCTTAACCTCATAATCTGGTAGCACAACTTCTGGTTCCACAAGTGGCTTAGCTGTGTCACTTGCTATCTGATAGACTGCATAATGGCACTCTGATTGATAGACTATCTCCTTCTCAAGATAAAGCTCTTCTACACAACTTCCCACTGTATCAATTTTGCTGCAGGATTCTGGTTGATGTGAAAGATGAGTTGCATTCCTCATGTCAAACATTACTTGCTCCTTTCCCCACTGCAATGTAAGCTTGGCTCCCTTCACATCAATCAGTGCTCCTGCAGTGGCTAAGAAAGGCCTCCCCAGAATCACTGCTTCACTTCTGTCGTCCATATCAAGAACTATGAAATCTACAGGGTATGCGAATTTTCCCACCATTACTGGGACATCCAAGAGAATTCCTGCAGGCTTTCTGATTGATCTGTCTGCTAACTGCAAGGTGACTGAAGTTGACTTAAGATCTTCCATTCTCAATCCTTTTGTTACTGACAGAGGTATTACACTGACACTTGAACCAAGGTCACATAGTGCACTGAATGAACTGTGGCCAATCAGACAAGGCACACAGAAGCTTCTTGGATCATCTAGCTTGACAGGCAAAATGTTTTGTATTATTCAACTGCATTCCTTTGATAGTGTGACAATCTCAGGTTCCTCTATACTTCTCTTCTTGGATAACAACTCCTTGAAAATTTTGGCATACATAGGAACATGCATCACTGCATCCAGGATAGGAATTGTTACTTGCACATCTTTCATGACTTCCAAAAACTTTGCGAACTGTTTGTCATCTCTTGGTTTCTCCAATCTTTCTGGAAAAGGAATTCTTACAGGTTCTGCACACAGCTCTTCTTTTTCTTTTTCCACTTGAGCTTCTGATTTCTCCTTGTCAGTAACAATTCCAGGGATTATATCTTTCTCCTTCTCAGTAACTCTTCTTTTTGGGGGCACATATGCTTTATTTAAGAATGGTGGAGTTGGTAAAATAGGGTTTACACCAGCTCCTGACCTTGTCACAACTGCATCTACACTTGTAACTGCTCCACACTGAGCTTTTGGATTCCTTTACGCGGCTGAGCTGGTAGCTTTTCTTCGTTACTTTCATTCACCACTGAGCTTCCTTTAATACTACTTGCGAATTCCCTGAATTCTTGCCTCATTCCCATCAAAGCATCAAACTGCATTTTAAACATTTCTTCAAGTCTGCTGTTCTCATTATTACTCACTTCTTGCTGCTTCTGATACGCATAATTGGGATTATGCATAACAGGTTTTGCAAGCACATTGGACTATCATGAAACAAAAGTACTTGGCCCTTGATTGCTTTTATAGGACAGGTGTGGATGGTTCTTCCATGCAGGGTTGTAGCTCTGAGAAAAAGCTCCACCGTACTGTGAATGACCTTGAGCATAATTTACTTCAGAAACAGATGGCCCAAGTGTAGCATAGAAGGTACATTCACCATTCAATTGTCCTGGCTGTCCACATGCTTCACAAGCTGGCTGTGCAGACTGGACAGAGGCAACTGATGATGCTCCAGTACTGGACATCATTCCTGCAACTTGCCTACTAAGAATATCCAACTTGGCTGCCAAAGCATCATTTGAAGTTAGTGAAAGAATTCCAGGAGCTTGAGGAGCTATGGTTCTGTCACTCTACAACTGAAAATGATGTGAAGTCATACTCTCAATCAACTCAAATGCTTCTTCTATAGTCTTGTTCATTATTCTGTAGGATAACGTAGCATAGAAAACAAAAAATTCCTACCGCGAGAACGCAATCCAAGCCAAGATGCAATCTAGAAGACGGGAGCAACGAGGAGATCATCAAGACTCACCCTTGAAGATTTCCAAAGCCTACAAGATGAGGCTCTTGTTGCTGCGGTAGACGATCACTTGCCGCTTGCAAAAGCGCGTAGACGATCTTGATCACGGCGCCACGATCGGGCAGCACCTCCGTACTCGGTCACACGTTCGGTGTTGATGAAGACGACGTCCTTCTCCCCATTCTAGTGGGCAGCGGAAGTAGTAGCTCCTCCTTGAATCCGGCAGCACGACGGCATGGTGGCGGTGGTGATGGAGAACTCCGGCGGAGCTTCGCTAAGCGTTGCGGGAGAGGTGGAGGAGGTGGGGCGGCTAGGGTTTGGGAGAGGGGGGCGCCGGCCACTATAGGGTGTGGCCACCTTGTGGTGTTGGGGTGGCCGGCCCCCTCCCCTTGTCCCTCATTATATAGGTGGAACACCCAAGAGTTGGTCTACAAGTCTTTGAATAAGACCCCAAACCAAAACCTTCCATATGACATGAAACCTACCCAAGGTGGGATTCCCACTCGAGGTGGGATTCCCACCTTTCCTTGGGAGGGGTGGCCGGCCACCTTTGGTGGAGTCCACCTTGGACTCCACCCCCTTAGGGTTGGCCGGCCATGGGTAGGTGGAGTCCCTCCGGGACTCCGCCTTCCAAAGTGATTTCATCCGGACTTTTCTAGAACCTTCTAGAACCTTCCATAAATGCACCGGATCATTTTCAAACACATAAAATGACTTCCTATATATGAATCTTATTCTCCGGACCATTCCGGAACTCCTCGTGATGTCCGGGATCCCATCCGGGACTTCGAACAAAACTTCGAACTCCATTCCATATTCAAGTATCTACTATATACAACATCAAACCTTAAGTGTGTCACCCTACGGTTCGTGAACTATGTAGACATGGTTGAGACTTCTCTCCGACCAATAACCAATAGCGGGATCCGGAGATCCATAATGGCTCCCACATATTCAACGATGACTTAGTGATCGAATGAACCATTCACATACGATACCAATTCCCTTTGTCACGCGATATTTTACTTGTCCGAGGTTTGATCATCGGTATCACTCTATACCTTGTTCAACCTCGTCTCCTGACAAGTACTCTTTACTCGTACCGTGGTATGTGGTCTCTAATGAACTTATTCATATGCTTGCAAGACATTAGACGACATTCCACCGAGAGGGCCCAGAGTATATCTATCCGTCATCGGGATGGACAAATCCCACTGTTGATCCATATGCCTAAACTCATACTTTCCGAATACTTAATCCCACCTTTATAACCACCCATTTACGCAGTGGCGTTTGATGTAATCAAAGTACCCTTCCGGTATAAGTGATTTACATGATCTCATGGTTATAAGGACTAGGTAACTATGTATCGAAAGCTTATAGCAAATAACTTAATGACTTGATCTTATGCTACGCTTAATTGGGTGTGTCCATTACATCATTCACATAATGACATAACCTTGTTACTAATAACATCCAATGTTCATGATCATGAAACTATAATCATCTATTAATCAACAAGCTAGTTATACAAGAGGCTTACTAGGGACTCCTTGTTTGTTTACATAACACACATGTATCAATGTTTCGGTTAATACAATTATAGCATGGTATATAAACATTTATCATAAACATAAAGATATATAATAACCACTTTTATTATTGCCTCTTGGGCATATCTCCAACGAGTCTCCCACTTGCTCTAGAGTCAATAATCTAGATTACATTGTAAGGTACCTAACACCCATGGCATTTCTGTGTTGGTCATGCTTTGCCCTAGGGAGAGCTTTAGTCAACGGATCTGCTACATTCAGATCAGTGTGTACTTTCCAAATCTTTACTTCTCCATCTTCGATGTACTCGCGAATCGAATGATAACGCAGCTTGATATGCTTCAGCCTCTTGTGTGACCTTGGTTCTTGTGCATTGTCGATGGCACCCATGTTGTCATAATAGATGACTAATGGGTCCAATGCACTAGGAACCACACCGAGCTCTACAATGAACCTCTTCATCCATACCGCTTCTAATGAAGCCTCTGAAGCCGCTATGTACTCCGATTCTGTTGATGACTTCGCCACCGTACACTGCTTCGAGCTTGCCCAGCTTACTGCAGCACCATTCAATATAAACACGTACCCAGACTGTGACTTAGAGTCATCAGGATCAGTGTTCCAACTTGCATCGGTGTAACTTGTTACAACAAGCTCTTGGTCACCTCCATAACAAAGAAACATATCCTTAGTTATTTTCAAGTAGATATTCTTGACCGCTGTCCAGTGTTCAATTCCTGGATCACTTTGATATCTGCTAGTCAAACTAACAGCATGTGCTATATCCGGTCTAGTACATAGCATGGCATACATGATAGAGCCTATTGCCGAGGCATAGGGGATCTGACTCATCCTTTCTCTTTCTTGTGCCGTAGCCGGACCTTGAGTCTTACTCAAGACCTTGCACAGCAACATAGGTAAGAATCCTTTCTTACTTTCATCCATTCTAAACTTCTTTAGAATCTTGTCCAGGTATGTACTTTGTGATAGCCCTAATAGACGTCTTGATCTATCTCTATAAATCTTGATGTCTAATATATACGATGCTTCACCAAGGTCTTTCATTGAAAAACTACTTATTCAAATAACCTTTTACACTTGCTTAATAGTTCTATATCATTCCCAATCAATAATATGTCATCTACATATAATATCGGGAATGCTATAGAGCTCCCACTCACTTTCTTGTAAATACGAGGCCTCTCCATGACATCTGTATAAACCCGAAGTCTTTGATCATCTTATCAAAGCGTCGGTTCCAACTTCTCGATGCTTGCTTCAGTCCATAAATTGAACGTCTGAAGTTTGCATACTTTGTCGAGCATTTTTAGGATCGACAAAACCTTTGGGTTGTACCATATACAACTCTTCCTCAATGTCTCCATTAAGGAACGCCGTTTTGACATCCATCTGCCAAATCTCATAATCGAAAAATGCAGCTATTGCTAACAAAATCCTCACAGATTTTAGCTTCGCTACAGGTGAGAAAGTCTCATCGTAGTCAACACCTTGAATTTGTCGGAAACCTTTTGCGACAAGTCGAGCTTTATAGACAGTAATATTACCATCGGCATCTGTTTTTCTCTTGAAGATCCATTTATTCTCGACGGCCTTTGCGGCTATCGGGTAAGTCTACCAAAGTCCACACTTTGTTATCATACATGGATCCCATTTCGGATTTCATGGCTTCTTGCCATTTGTTGGAATCTGGGCTCATCATCGCTTCTTCATACGTCGCGGTGTCTTCATCATTGTTGTCCACAATCATGACATTTAGACAAGGATCATACCAATCAGGAGTGGCACGTTCCCTTGTCGATCTGCGAGGTTCAATAGCTATCTCATTTGAAGTTTCATCATCATTATCATTAGCTTCCTCTGTTGCCGGTGTAGGCGGCACAGGAACATCTTCCGGTACTGCACTACTCTGATCAACGAGCAAAGATTCTTCAATCTCATCGAGTTCTACTTTTCTTCCAGTCACTTCTTTAGTGAGAAATTCTTTCTCAAGAAAGGTTCCGTTCTTAGCAACAAAGATTTTGCCTTCGGATCTGTGATAGAAAGTACACCCTATAGTTTCCTTAGGGTATCCTATGAAGACGCATTTCTCCGCTTTGGGTTCTAGCTTGTCCGGTTGTAACTTTTTTACATAGGCTTCGCAACCCCAAACTTTAAGGAACGACAGCTTAGGTTTCTTATTAAACCATAATTCATACGGTGTCGTTTCAACGGATTTAGATGGTGCTCTATTTAAAGTGAATGCGAGCTGTCTCTAATGCATAACTCCAAAATGATAATGGCAAATCGATAAGAGACATCATAGAACGAACCATATCTAAGAGAGTTCGATTACGACGTTTGGACACACCATTTCGTTGTGGTGTTCCCGGCGGTGTCAATTGTGAAAATATTCCGCATTTCTTTAAATGTATGCCAAACTCATAACTCGGATATTCACCTCCGCGATCGGATCGTAGAAATTTAATCTTCTTGTTACGTTGATTTTCTACTTCACTTTGGAATTCCTTAAACTTCTCGAAAGTTTCGGATTTATGTTTCATTAAATAGATATACCCATATCTACTTAAATCATCTGTGAAGGTTAGAACATAGGGATTTCTATTTTCGTGCCCTCGGTTCCTTAGTTGTGCTCAGTTTTCCCCAGCCCCTTAGTTTTTCCTCAGTTTTACCCTAGCCTTTGTCTGAAGACCCGCAGAAGGAGCTCAGACGGAAGGAATCCGTTTATTTGGACGTTCTGTGCCGACGTGTTGCGCCGCGTCGTCCGTGGGGCCGCGTCGTGTGGGGCCGCGTCGCGTGGGGCTGGTAGAAAGGGACCGCGTGGGACAGGACGAGAAGCGTTTGGTTGCACGTGAGCGGGAGCTGGGTTTTGTCTCTCTCGGCCCAAATTGGCATTTTTAAGAGCACCTTTTCCCCTCTTTCTCTCTCTGTCTTTTTCACCAAATTAGTATCAAATCTAGAGAAGCTTCTATTTCTGTCTTTCTTCAATATGGCAGCAAATCTAGTAGCAAATCTCCGGGGTTATTTATGCCTTTTGGCCCTCGTTTTTTGCCCAATATGGCAACAAATCTAGTAGCAAATCTAGAAGCTATTATATGATAAATTCACAGACAGCATAATCGGAAAACTAAGTATAATACATAGGTAAACTGCATACAGCAGCCAAAAGCAGCCAATAACATTGTTAATGTTCACGACAAACTAAGCTGCAAAAATATACAAGATCACGCACGCAATGTATGGACAACAAGAAGATTAGGATGAATGAATTTGTTCTTCATTCCTCCTCATATATTTCTCCGTCGCTCCATTCGTGCAATTCCCCAAGGAAATATTCATTGAACTCCTTCCGTCTGCGAGTGTGAGGCCAATACATCCTCCAAACGGTATGGCCTGTGTTCATTTCTCAAACCGTAGAATCCTATTCTATCCACACGTAGTGGCCACTCATCCCAGGCATTTGTATCATGAGAGTACGCTCTGATATAACCCAAATCCGTGTAGTAGATGCTGCGAGGTTGAAGTGTCGGGTACACTCTGGTGTCGACGGAGATACACCGGATATAATTCACGAAGAAGGCATTACCGCCAATGTTAGTGACCGGATGGAGAGAGCGGCTACGAGTGTCCACACGGTACACCAATGGTTTGCCCGCCAAAGCCGCGCCGACCAACAACACAAGCAGCAGCTCACCATCCGACTCCACAAGGTAGAACTTCGACGTCCAAGTTCGGAAATGAAATTAGTGTCTCCATCTTGACGAGTGCTCGCGCGCTGTTGCAAGCTGTATATTGGTGCACACTATTCTTCCGATCTCAAAATTGTCCGCAGCTACTGCATACAGTTCACCATTGAACGGGGTAATGGAACGGAAACCATGGTTCTTGATCGAAAATCTTCCTTCTCCCCAATCCCCATCTTCATTTATATCCTTAGTTGGAGTTCTCTCATCGACCCAACCAATTTCCGGCGGGTAATATGTGGCAACGAAGACCATAGTCGGGGATTTGATAACAGCGACCGATTTCAGAAAAACGAGATGGCATCTGCGCCTCAAACATCGTGTTCGATTTCTTTGTGAGTGGGTTCAGCAGCCGTATCTTGTGCGGTGGGTTCTTCCGGGCAAGCACGATGACGCCACGGGAAAAGCCGAGGAAGTAGAATCTAAAATATATTGAAAAGATAACATTCAGCACTAAGATTGAAAATAAGATCTATGGTGACGCCACGGGAAAAGCCGAGGAATTTGAACCTTGCACGAACTGCAGATAGATCTATGGTGACGTAGCGGGATGTGCCGAGATGGAGGAAGGTGAACTCAGCGGCGCGTGGAAGGGCGTGGTGTAGCATGATCCATTCGTGCGGGTGCACGTCGGGATCGGGTAAACCTGAGCGCCAATTTCTACGGACTTGCCTCATAGCGAGACTAGCTGTCCACGTACTCCTCTTTGGCCAATAAGCATTCGCCGATCTTGTGAAGTGGTCCGTCGGCCGTGAGACCGGCCCGAGTTCACGGAGGCGCCGCGCTCGGATGCGCCGCCCTCGGATGCGCCGCCCTCGGAGGCGACGGGCTCGGCGGCGACGGGCTCGGCGGCGACGGGCTCGGAGGCGACGGGCTCGGAGGGGACGGGCTCGGGGGCGATGGCCGCCGGCGCATTCTTCTTCTCCATCGCCGGCAGGGGAGGGCTCGTACGGCGGTTGGGGTTTTTTGGAGAAGTTGATGGGACGTGAGAGGGGTGGTTTCGTGCGTGAGCGATAATGAGACGTGCTGTGTGCAGAGGGAGGGAGAGAGGGGCTTACGCGTCCTAAATGCGACCCGAGTCAACAATGGCACGTCTTCCACGTCTGCACCGTGACACGCGTCAACAATGGCACTTCTTCCACTTCTGCACCGCAACACGCGTCCTCGAGTCTAACCCTGGAAATTTAGATATACTCATGTATACCCTCGAGTCATATACTAGCATTTTTTGTATGCTCAGTTTTCACCTTGAGTGCTAATACTGGCTAGTGCAATATACTCAGTTTTACCCTCAAGTGGCTGGTCAACAGAGAGTCAACAAATGGGATTAACTAGTTAAATGAGTTATTTAATGTGCAAAAAATTCCGAAAAGGAGTGGCACTTACTCATGGAGTCTTCACCACAAATTTCCACTTCTCAAATCATAGATAAATCGTAGATAAATCAAGTTTCACCACAAATTGCCACTTCTCAAATCACCTAGTAGCTATGAAGGTGCATGGTTTTCCATAATAAGCCCTACCCAAAACAGCTTTCCCCAAAACATACTTTGTCTGAATGAGACCATAATTTTCACACTCATGTAGATTTGTATTGCAAATAGTTTGAGGTAGGCCAAGATGGGTTTCATTGTACAAAACACGCATTTTCCATTTTTTAAATCTCATATTTGAATCCTTAGTCTGTTTACTACTCACTTGCCCTTGGTTTCTTCATACTACTCAGTTTTGCCCTCTCCCTTCACAAACTCTCACAGACGCCCAACATTGCCCTGATTGGTCTAGCCCATGTCACGCGGATCGTGCCCGACGACCGTTGATCGTATGATCTAACGGGCGAGGATAACCCCTATCTCTCTCTCCGGTCGGGGCCACCACCCTCTCTCTCTCTCTCTGTCGTCGGTTAGCTTCACGCAAAGTTTGGTTTTCCGCATTATTTTTCACGAGCTAAATTATAAACTCTTTTTAGGCATTACTTTTCACGCAAAAAATGATAAACCATCACCGATTTGTTGTAGCCATTACTTTTCACGCACAAAAATGATACACCATCACCCATTTCGTGTACCCATTACTTTTCACGCAAAAAATGATAAACCATCACCGATTTTGTTGTAGCCATTACTTTTCACGCACAAAAATGATAAACCATCACCGATTTGTTGTAGCCATTACTTTTCACGCACAAAAATGATACACCATCACCCATTTCGTGTAGCCATTACTTTTCACGCAAAAAATGATACACCATCACCCATTTCGTGTAGCCATTACTTTTCACGCAAAAAATGATACACCATCACCCATTTCTTGTACCCATTACTTTTCACGCAAAAAACGATAAACCATCACCGATTTCTTGTAGCCATTACTTTTCACGCACAAAAATGATACACCATCACCCATTTCGTGTACCCATTACTTTTCACGCAAAAAAATGATAAACCATCACCGATTTTGTTGTAGCCATTACTTTTCACGCACAAAAATGATAAACCATCACCGATTTGTTGTAGCCATTACTTTTCACGCACAAAAATGATACACCATCACCCATTTCGTGTAGCCATTACTTTTCACGCAAAAAATGATACACC
The DNA here is from genome assembly GCF_022539505.1 of Lolium rigidum. NCBI lineage: Eukaryota > Viridiplantae > Streptophyta > Magnoliopsida > Poales > Poaceae > Lolium > Lolium rigidum. The sequence continues at coordinate 5,012,227 of NC_061509.1, read as the reverse complement.
ATCACCCATTTCTTGTACCCATTACTTTTCACGCAAAAAACGATAAACCATCACCGATTTCTTGTAGCCATTACTTTCCTTTTAGGCATTACTTTTCACGGTAAAATGATAAACTATACCCCCACAACGGTCGTCTCCTCCTTAATTTATTGTGTATAAACCCCCACAACGGTCATCTCCTCCTTATTTTATTGTGTAAACCCTACAACGGTCATCTCTCCCTTATAAACACCCACACGGCCATCCCTTGTGTCAATAGGTTCCGCCTCTCTCTTCTTTTCGTTCACATACACTTTATCCATTGCCATGGCTTCCACGTCTCGGACGCGGACCGGAAGGGGAAGGGGAAGGGGAAGGGGAAGGGAAGGGGAAGGGGAAGTGGATCATCATCATTGCCACCACCACCGTCAACACTGCCATTGATCATAGAGGAGTTCTTCATCGTCGTCTATGAAGACCCTTTGGTCAAGAAGGTACGTACGCGTTCCCACATATATGATGCATGTGATTAATTATGGGCATGTTCTAAAAAACCTTTAATTTCAAGGGTTCCCTAATTTCAAACGATCGGCGCTCGATCTCTTTGCGAGAACTCCCAAAAAAATTGCGGACTATCTTGACGGCAAGGAGCCGGCTAAGGTGTATCTGCGAGCAGGCTGACTGCGGTCCTCGTCTCCGGACCGTGGAGGTCCTATTTGACGGACAAGGCCGGATGTACCTCGACAAGGGCTGGGAGAAATTCGCCATCGCGCACGGTGTGGATTTCGGCTGGTTCGTACACTTCAAATATGAAGGCGATGATGTGCTCACAGGTGAAGGTGTTCGACGGAACAATGTGCGGGAGGTACTACTACTCGGACGACGAAGATACCGACGATGAAAGCGACGACGACGTGAAGCCATGCATCCATCCCCTTTAGATAATTAAGGGGATTATGACCAAGAATATATATGTAGCTTCATATGCATCGATTTAGAGATCTAGCTATTTTCTATATATTATGCATGTAAAAAATAACATCCCATTTCCACTATTATTCGAGCACCACATCCTCCAAACGATGCCGATGCCGATGCCGATATCGGCATGGTCGAACGGCTATGCTCGCCACCACTCGCTAGGTCAACGTCGGGATGCACAATGTTTAGCATAAGAGTCACTTTAGATTAAGCTGCGAAAATAGTCACGTGCCATGGGCTGAGGCGGCCCCTACGGAGCGGCTCTATATTATATTCTCTAAATAAAATAGACGACCACAACGGTCATTGGCTGCGGAGGCCCCACGGAGCGGCAATATATAATTTTCTATAAATAAATAGACGACCCACTGGTCATTGGCTGCGGCAGCCCCATAGAGCGGCCCCATTTGTCATTGGCAGCACCGCGTATACAATCGGAAATAAAACGGCCCACGCGTCGGCGGTAGATGGATCCACCCGTCGGCACGAGACGGTCGGCGAGGAACCGACCTCACGGTAACGGTAAGGCCTCCGACCGACGGCAACCCGCGTCTTCGAGGGGTTTCAAACTAGAGGGAGGGGAAAACTGAGGAAAAACTAACGAGCTGGGGAAAACTGAGTACAACTAACGAAGCAGGGGCACGAAAATAGAAATCCCTAGAACATAACGATAACCACCGCGCGATGCTACACTCATTGGTCCGCACACATCGGTATGTATGATTTCTAATAAGTCAGTAGCTCGCTCCATAATACCAGAGAATGGAGTCTTAGTCATTTTTCCCATTAGACATGCTTCGCATCTATCAAGTGACTCAAAGTCAAGTGATTCAAGTAATCCATCGGTATGGAGTTTCTTCATGCGTTTCACTCCAATATGACCAAGACGACGAGTGCCACATATAAGTAGAATTATCATTCAATTTAATTCGCTTAGCATCAATGTTATGTATATGTGTATCACTACTATCGAGATCTAATAGAAATAAGCCATTCTTTTCAGGTGCACGACCATAAAAGATATTATTCATAAAAATAGAACAACCATTATTCTCAGACTTGAATGAATAACCGTCTTGCATTAAACAAGATCCGGATATAATGTTCATGCTCAACGCGGGTACAAAATAACAATTATTGAGGCTTAAAACTAATCCCGAAGGTAGATGTAGAGGAAGTGTGCCGACATCGATCACATCGACTTTGGATCCATTTCCAACGCGCATCGTCACTTCATCCTTTAGTAGTCTTCGTTTATTCTTTAGTTCCTGTTTCGAGTTACAAATATGAGCAACCGAACCAGTATCAAATACCTAGGTACTAGTGCGAGAACCGATAAGATAAACATCTATAACATGTATATCAGATATACCTTCTTTCTTCTTCTTGACAAGGCCGCTCTTCGGATCCGCCAAATACTTGGAGCAATTACGCTTCAAGTGTCCCTTCTCCTTGCGAGTAATAACACTCAGCATCGGGCTTAGGGCCGGTCTTAGGTTTCACAGGAGGCGTGGCAGCTTTCTTGCCACCCTTCTTGAATTTTCCCTTAGACTTGCCCTGTTTCTTGAAACTCGGTGGTCTTGTTGACCATCAACACTTGGTGCTCTTTCTTGATCTCATTCTCAGCAGATTTCAGCATGGAGAAGAGTTCAGGTAACTCTTTGTTCATGTTCTGCATATTGTAGTTCATCACAAAGTTCTTGTAACTAGGTGGCAGTGATTGAAGGACACGATTAATCCCCAGTCGGTTAGGAATCACTATTCCTAAATCACTGAGTTTCTTCGCATGCCCGGTCATGGCGAGCATGTGCTCACTAACGGAGCTGCCTTCTTCCATCATGCAACTGAAGAAGTGTTTCGATGCTTCATAGCATTCCACGGCCGCATGAGTTTCAAAGATAGTTTTCAACTCATTGACTAACTCATGTGGATCGTGGTGCTCAAAACGTTTTTGAAGATCGGCTTCCAGACTGCACAGGATGGCACACTGAACTTGAGAGTACCGAGTTTTCCGAGTAGCGTAAACATTCTTTACTTCATCGATTTCAGTTTCTGCAGGAGGGTCACCTAGCGGTGCATCAAGCACATATTGCAGATTTCCGCCATTGAGGAAGATCCTCACATGACGGAACCAGTCGGTGAAGTTGCTACCATTGCTCTTAAGCTTTTCTTTCTCTAGGAACTGGTTAAAATTGATTGGGGACGCCATATCTACAACATATTTGCAATAGTTTAGACTAAGTTTATGACAAATTGAGTTCAAATTTTAATTCAACATAATTAAAAACTAGGTGAACTCCCACTCAAAACAATATCCCTCGCATTGTCTTAGTGATCACACGAACCAAATCCACCACACCAAGTCCGATCATCACGAGACAAGATGTAATTTCAATGGCGAACACTCAAAGTGTTCATCATATCAATAATATGATTCATGCTCTACCTTTCGGTATCACGTGTTCCGAGACCATGTCTGTACATGCTAGGCTCGTCAAGGCCACCTTAGTATCCGCATGTGCAAAACTGTCTTGCACCCGTTGTATGCACTTGTTGAGTCTATCACACCCGATCATCACGAGATGCTTCGAAACGACAAGTCTTGGCAACGGTGCTACTAAGGATGAACACTTTATTATCTTGATATTTTAGTGAGAGGGATCATCTTATAATGCTACCGTCGCGATCTAAGCAAAATAAGATGCATAAAGGATTAACATCACATGCAGTTCATATGTGATATGATATGGCCCTTTTGTATTTGCGCCTTTGATCTTCATCTCCAAAGCACGGACATGATCTCCATCATCAACGGGCATGATCTCCATCATCATCGGCGAAGCACCAAGGTCAATGGCGCCGTCTTCATGATTGTCCTCCATGTAGCAACTATTACAACTACTTTGAAATACTACTCAACATGAAATTTAAAGACAACCATAAGGCTCCTGCCGGTTGCCACAATACAATAATGATCATCTCATACATAGTCATCATCACATTATGGCCATATCACATCACCAAACCCTGCAAAAACAAGTTAGACGTTCTCTAATTTGGTTTGCATATTTTACGTGGTTTAGGGTTTTCGAGTGAGATCCAATCTACCTACGAACATGAACCACAACGGTGATACTAGTGTTGTCAATAGAAGAGTAAATTGAATCTTCACTATAGTAGGAGAGACAGACACCCGCAAAGCCACTTATGCAATACAAGTTGCATGTCGAGCGTGGAGCAAATCTCATGAACGCGGTCATGTAAAGTTAGCCCGAGCCGCTTCATCCCACTATGTCACAAAGATGCAAAGTACTCAAACTAAAGACAACAAAAGCATCAACGCCCACAAAACCATTGTGTTCTACTTGTGCAACCATCTATGCATAGACACGGCTCTGATACCACTGTAGGATAATGTAGCATAAAAAACAAAAAATTTCCTACCGCGAGAACGCAATCCAAGCCAAGATGCAATCTAGAAGACGGGAGCAACGAGGAAATCATCGAGACTCACCCTTGAAGATTTCCAAAGCCTACAAGATGAGGCTCTTGTTGCTGCGGTAGACGATCACTTGCCGCTTGCAAAGCGCGTAGAAGATCTTGATCACGGCGCCACGATCGGGCAGCACCTCCGTACTCGGTCACACGTTCGGTGTTGATGAAGACGACGTCCTTCTCCCCGTTCCATCGGGCAGCGGAAGTAGTAGCTCCTCCTTGAATCCGGCAGCACGACGGCGTGGTGGCGGTGGCGATGGAGAACTCCGGCGGAGCTTCGCTAAGCGTTGCGGGAGAGGTGGAGGAGGTGGGGCGGCTAGGGTTTGGGAGAGGGGGCGCCGGCCACTATAGGGTGCGGCCACCTTGTGGTGTTGGGGTGCGGCCACCTTGTGGTGTTGGGGTGCGGCCACCTTGTGGTGTTGGGGTGGCCGGCCCCCTCCCCTTGTCCCTCATTATATAGGTGGAACACCCAAGAGTTGGTCTACAAGTCTTCGAATAAGACCCCAAACCAAAACCTTCCATATGACATGAAACCTACCCAAGGTGGGATTCCCACTTGAGGTGGGATTCCCACCTTTCCTTGGGAGGGGGTGGCCGGCCACCTTTGGTGGAGTCCACCTTGGACTCCACCCTCTAGGGTTGGCCGGCCATGGGTGGTGGAGTCCCTCCGGGACTCCGCCTTCCAAAATGATTTCATCCGGACTTTTCTAGAACCTTCTAGAAGCTTCCATAAATGCATCGGATCATTTTCAAACACATAAAATGACTTCCTATATATGAATCTTATTCTCCGGACCATTCCGGAACTCCTCGTGATGTCCGGGATCCCATCCGGGACTTCGAACAAAACTTCGAACTCCATTCCATATTCAAGTTCTACTATTACAACATCAAACCTTAAGTGTGTCACCCTACGGTTCGTGAACTATGTAGACATGGTTGAGATCTCTCTCCGACCAATAACCAATAGCGGGATCTGGAGATCCATAATGGCTCCCACATATTCAACGATGACTTAGTGATCGACGATACCAATTCCCTTTGTCACGCGATATTTTACTTGTCCGAGGTTTGATCATTGGTATCACTCTATACCTTGTTCAACCTCGTCTCCTGACAAGTACTCTTTACTCGTACCGTGGTATGTGGTCTCTTATGAACTCATTCATATGCTTGCAAGACATTAGACGACATTCCACCAAGAGGGCCCGAGTATATCTATCCGTCATCGGGATGGACAAATCCCACTTGTTGATCCATATGCCTCAACTCATACTTTCCGGATACTTAATCCCACCTTTATAACCACCCATTTACGCAGTGGCGTTTGATGTAATCAAAGTACCTTTCCGGTATAAGTGATTTACATGATCTCATGGTTATAAGGACTAGATAACTATGTATCGAAAGCTTATAGCAAATAACTTAATGACGTGATCTTATGCTACGCTTAATTGGGTGTGTCCATTACATCATTCACATAATGATATAACCTTGTTATTAATAACATCCAATGTTCATGATTATGAAACTAATCATCTATTAATCAACAAGCTATTTAAGAGGCTTACTAGGGACTCCTTGTTTGTTTACATAACACACATGTATCAATGTTTCGGTTAATACAATTGTAGCATGGTATATAAACATTTATCATAAACATAAAGATATATAATAACCACTTTTATTATTGCCTCTTGGGAATATCTCCAACATATTCCGCCTATTGCTGCTGAATCCACATAAGCTCGAGTCTGATGTGTTAGGCCCTTGTAAAACGTCTGCAGAACTAACCATTGCTCCAAACCATGATGAGGACAAAGTCTGATCATTGTATTGTATCGTTGCCAAGCGTCATATAGACTTTTGCCATCATACTGAGCAAACCTTGTGATCTTATCTCTATATTCTGCAGCTTTAGTAGGAGGAAAATACCTCTCGAGGAATGCCTGCAACAAATGTTCCCAGGTATCTGTTAGAACTGGTGGCAGTGAATGCAACCAAATTCTTGCTCCATCTCTAAGTGAAAAAGGAAACAAGGACAATTTGATTGCATCGGGCGGTACACCATTTTGCTTAAGAGTATTACAATACTCAAGGAATGTTCTGATATGTTCATGAGGATTGATACGTCTCCAACGTATCTATAATTTCTGATGTTCCATGCTTGTTTTATGACAATACCTACATGTTTTGTTCACACTTTATATCGTTTTGATGCGTTTTCCGGAACTAACCTATTGACGAGATGCCGAAGGGTCGATTGCTTGTTTTCTGTTGTTTTTGGTTTCAGAAATCCTACAAAGGAAATATTCTCGGAATCGGACGAAATCAACGCCCAGAACCTTATTTTTCCCGGAAGCTTCCAGAGAGCCAGAGAGGGACCAGTGGGAGCTCTGGGGGGCCCCACACGTGGTGGCGGCGTGGCCCATGGTGGGGCACGCCCCCTAGTGTGTGGGACCCCCGTGGCCCCTCCGACGCCGCCTCTTCGCCTATTTAAGCCGTCCTGACCTAAATCTTCGACACGGATTGACGAAACACCAGAAAACCTTCCAGAGCTGCCGCCATCGCGAAACTCCAATTCGGGGGACTGAAGTCTCTGTTCCGGCACCCTACCGGGATGGGGAAGTGCCCCCGGAAGGCATCTCCACCGCCATCTTCACCGCCATCGCTGTCTCCATGATGAGGAGGGAGTAATTCTCCCCCGAGGCTGAGGGCTCTACCGTAGCTATGTGGTTCATCTCTCTCTTTGTGATCTAGTTGAATATCATCTATGTGTTACTCTGGTGATGTTATTAAAGTAGTCTATTCCTCCTCCATGATGTAATGTTGACAGTGTGTGCATCATGAAGTACTTGGTATAGGTTATGATTGTGATATCTTGTAGATTATGAAGTTAACTATTACTATGATAGTATTGATGTGATCTATTCCCCCTTTCATAGCTATTGTTGACAGTGTGTATGCTATGTTAGTACTCGGTCTATATTGCAATGGTCTATCATGCACTCTAAGGTTACTTAAATATGAACACCGAATGTTGTGGAGCTTGTTAACTCCGGCTTGAGGGAGCTCTTGTAGCCCTACACAATGAATGGTGTTTGTCATCCAACAAGAGAGTGTAGAGAAAGTAGTATTTGTTTATTCAGTTATGTGATCAATGTTGAGAGTGTCCACTAGTGAAAGTATGATCCCTAGGCCTTGTTTCCAAGCACTGAAACTCTGTCTATTTACTGTTCTGTTGCATGTTTACTCGCTGCCATCTTTATTTCAGATTGCTATTACCACTCATATTCATCCATATCATTTGCATCTCACTATCTCTTCGCCGAACTAGTGCACCTATACATCTGACAAGTGTATTAGGTGTGTTGGGGACACAAGAGACTTCTTGTATCGTGATTGCAGGGTTGCTTGAGAGGGATATCTTTGTCCTCTACCTCCCTGAGTTCGATAAACCTTGGGTGATTCACTTAAGAAAAACTTGCTGCTGTTCTACAAACCTCTGCTCTTGGAGGCCCAACACTGTCTACAGGAATAGAAGCGTGCGTAGACATCAAGGATCTTCAACTGCAGTTCCACCAAACTCTGAGTGTTGTACCATGTTGATGAGAGCAGGCTTCAATTCAAAATTGTTTGCATGTATCACTGGTGAAACAATACCGGAAACAGCTGACTGTCCTCTTGGAATCCATAGATCCCCGAGCAACTTCTTCTGATTATCCCCCATAACTGCTACTTCTATCTCACCTGGGCAATTCTCTTTTAACTCTCTTCTTCTTCTGAACAAGGTTGTTTCAATCTCTGGGTCAATTGGAAACAGAGTGTCTTGCTCTTCGTTCATACATCAATTCCCTGCAAAAACCTTCAGATCTAGTGCACAACACTAACAAACATTAGTAGGTTAGTGCACCAAAACTAAATATTCTTACAGAGAAGACACAACGACTAGATGTGCGATAATTTTTACGTTCAGCAAAAGTTGATCCCGGCAACGGCGCCAAAATTGATCAATCAAAATATAGGGTTGTCGTTTTCGTCTCAGGGATCAAGCTATTACCTCTAGCAATCTTATACAGTCTAGCCACAACTAGTTGGATGATTAATAACTGAATATAAAATTGTTGAAAAACACGCAAACACACACTCAACAAGGAGGGTTCAGAGATAGAAGGGGAACAACTCCACACTATATTTTTCGGCTATTTTAGGGTTTAAGACCGCAACACACTGACTCTACACACGCGCACACACTAGATCAAACACACAAGCATAAGGTGGGAATCAAACAGAGAACAAAACATGGCGAAGACAACACACGGGTTTATAGAAACAATCTGTCGAACATGTTAAGGGCCTAGATTCTACTCAAGTCTCCTGGTTTTGGTCTGATCAACAACTAAAGCAAAGGGGAGTAGAAGAAGGATGACAATGGTTACACAAGCCTTAGTGCCGTGGTGGAAGAGGACTCGCAGGTGATGACCTCGAATTCGACGGCGAACTGCTTGGAGGTCGAGGAGGAAGAACTTGTCGAACTGGCTGCCTCCACTCCAGATCTCGATCCGGATCTTGATCCCGATCCTCTCGTCCTCGTTCCCGCCCAAGGAGGTGGTAGGTGTGACGCTTGCTCACGCTTCTTGTGCCTTCGGAGATGAATGCGGAGGAGATATATGCCCCGCCCGTCCCCGGTTATCGCACGGTTGTCTCTCCTCTCCATCTTGCAAGCGGCTCCCTAGCTTCTTATCTTTTCCTGCAAGTAGGTCCCTGGCTACTAGGATGGTGACACATTGGGGATTTGAATTCGAACAACTCTTGGATAGTGTGCAGATTTGAATATGTTCCCTGAGAAGGTATTTGGGTGCCTTTGCGCACCAAATCCGCAAGAAAATGTACAAGGAATGTAAAAGTGGTTTATGGTGAATTAATCATGTATTGGTACTAAATGATGAATAAAGAGGTATGAAAAGAATGTATAATGCTGTAAAAAGGGTGGCAAAATGTGATTGAATCAAAGGTTGATCAATGCTCCGTGGCCGAAATAGCACGGGTGGCGCGCCCAGTAGAGGGGGGCATGCCACTTGTCCTCTTTTGGGCCTCGTGGTCCGTCTCATGTGATTCCAAACCTCTAGGCCCCTTATTTTGGTGAAAAACTTCCGTGGTATTTTTCCTCGATTTTATTTCCTGCGAAAACAGATAGAAATAGCATTTTTGCTAAAAACAACATCAGATTCAACAATTTTACCCAAGTATGGTGAGATTCCGGAGCAAATCATCGAGAAAAGTATTTGTAAAAGTAATACATTTGAGATGTATCAGCGCCCCCAAGCTTAGCTCATTGTTTATCCTCAAACAACTCAAACGTAGTGTAGAAGCGATAAATGACTTTGACAAAAACTTTGCGCTATGTGTGCATCGCAGTTTAACATAGCAATTATTTGGAACATAGCTTTATCAATGAATAGCAAAGTGTTAATAAAAGTTCACTATATTGGTGTTCCAGGTGCAAGGGAGATAATATATGTCAACACTATTTAGGCCTGATTAATTGATAGTAGCAATGAACAAAGTTGTCACATCGTATTTGATTAAATCATTAGTAAGATTTTTGGGATCTTTGATTCCATTAATTGTTGACTAATAATTCACCATATTTGCATTGCAAACTAAATACTTGGGTGATGTCGTTGATTCGAAAATACATGATTAACGCAAAATAGTGTTTGATACACCACAGTAAAACAAAGAAATAGTTACATGAGGTTCGAGTGGACACAAACTAATCTGTAAGTTAAATACACAAGAATTAATAGGAAAGTTCCCAAAAGAATCCAATCTTGCGAGTCAAACAATCCACACATGAAAAATTGCAAAGGATTCAAATCTTCCAATAATCAGTGAATTTATTTTGTAAAAGAAGCTTCAAATAGCAAAACTGTTTTGAATTTATAATTGGAGTGGGGAACGATGTCCTGCTGGTCTTATATAGGCAGGACATGGCCCGTTTACTATGCAGATTCAACATCAAAACTAGCATGCTTTGGTGAACAGACAAATTATCACAGAAAACCTTTATTAGCTAGCTAAGAGGCTCGGTGCATGCTTGGAAGGAGCACAGTACACATGAGAGGCGGCATGGTGCTAGCTAACCAAACATGCTTGGCATGACACCAGAGTTCAGTACCAAGAGCTTGTTCGTTAGCTTAATTAGTTTCCATGCAGCTGGTGTGCATAGACGTCTCGCCGGCCGTGCCCTTTCTGCCAGCCCTCCCAGCCGCCGCCGGCCGCCTGGCCATTGACGACGTTGCTGGAAAAGCAGCTGCTGAGCTCCCTCATGAACCAGCCGGTGCGGGTGCCGGCCGGCGACGCCCTCTTGAGAGATGCCGCGGCGGTAGCGGCCTGATGGCGAGGGTCGCTGCAGGCTAGCTGCTGCAGCTCCCTGTCGTCGTCCTCGGCGATCGTCTCGAGGCTCCTCGGCACCTTTCTCCGGCGCATGATCGACACCAGCTGCGGCGGCGCCACCTCCGTCACGAACCTCGCGGCCACCTGCGCCTTCGCCATGTGCGTCACGCACTAATGGAAACAGCTTTGTGTCTATAGCTAGCTAGGCTTGCAAGCAAGAGCTAGCCTGTGCCTTGGCTGGACTGTCAGTACGTCTTTGCGTGTGATGACCTCAGGGCTCATGGCAAGCCGTATTTATACTCGCACGGACGACCGGCTTTGCCATGGGCCATACGGCAGCTACAAACGGACGTCGTCGTCGCGGCCTCCTCGGGATGGCGGGTCGTAGATCGAGTTGCGGAGCTAGCCCGATCTCCATGCACGATTTCGAGGTAGCTTTCCGGCGAAAGGAAAGCGCGATGGCGCCAGATCCCGGCCGGTCAAGCCGAGACGAGCGAGTGTTCAAAGGGAGTTAATGCGGGGCGTGTCGCAGCGCGCGCTGGCGCCGGCGTGTCGGCATCTAGCGCGCCTTTTCGGTTTAATGAGCTAGCTAGATCGGTGCCGGAGCGCGCCCCGCGACGGCGACGGCGATCGATGGCTGTAGGGGGCCGGACGTACGTGTCGCGCGTGCGCCCGGTGAGGGCTCCATCGACCATTTTACCATGCAGGAATTTGAGTGGTTCCGCTACTGAGAACCGGGTACGTGTACGTCGTGATCTCGTCCGGCTGGCGGGTCGGCCGGCGTTATCCATATATATGGAATAGCTAGCGTTTGAGATGCGCAGCAACGCCGTGCGTAGTCGGGCAGGAAGACGATATGCATCTGAGAATTACGTTTTTGTCTAAATTTTTCCATATATGGACGGTGAAGAGACGGTGACCACTGGCCATCGAAAGAGGTGACACGTGGCCCCAAATGTGAGTTATCGCCTCGGCATGAAAACATTTTGTTACTCTTACGAGCGCATGCTCTCACGCTGTTGTGAGCAAACCTTTGGGGCAAATTCATGGAAGATAATAGAGGGAATTCCATTTTCTATGTATTTCTTTACTACATGTTTTTTTCGATAAAGGAAATATATTAATATTAAAATATACCAATTACATCCGGCCTCTGCAACAACGCAGCACCTCCCGCTATAGCATCCCAGGCCTACCAACATCAGTACAACCACCACCAAGACAACACCTGAAATACAGACTCTCCAAAAATGACGCCTCCAAGAAGAGAATGGTGCACGAGCGCCATTGTCGCCCGACCAAAGATCTTAGGATTTTACCCTGAATATAGTCTACGCTCTCAAAACAATACCTCCAACAAGGTCATTGCCAGACACAACCAGTTAAGCCAGACCTTGGGTTTTCACCCTGAAAGGTAGGACTCTGAACTTCACCTGTGTTGCCGCCCCCACTTTCATACCAATGCTGCGGAGCCCATGACACCAAGCAAGTCCCTCAACAACGCGGAGACTTGAACCTCTCTTAGCTAGTCCTCCAATCCGGCCTTCATGTTATTCCCTTCTTCTGATTGCATCATGGACCAAAATGTCTCTTGATGCCAACACAGAACAGAGCTTCGCGCCGCTCCCTCCAGAACCAAACGGTCGGAATAAAATCATGGGTGCGCACGACCGAATACCACCGATCCAGCAAACTCCAGGCAAAAAAGCACTATTACATTCGCCGACGGCGCCTTCCGGACTCAATACTCCGGCCCGATCGAGAAGGGCAGGCCTCAGGTAAGTCTTCATCTTCGCCCAAGAGAGGCCCTAGGACCTCCACCTTTATTCAGGTCGGGCCCCCACGCCGGCGACCATCCTAGGCTAGCCAAGGTTGCCGCCGGAGACACCAAGCACAGATCGCGTAATCCGGAGACACCGCACACGCCTGGGCACCGCCGCAGCCGAACGCCAGCCCTCCACCGCTGGCCGCCGAGAGGCGAGGAGAAGGGGACCTAGGGTTTCCCCCTGCAGCCCTCCCCCACCCCTCTCTCCGCCGCCGGCAGGGCTCACCACCGCCTCGTCGTCCATCATGCCGCCGCTGAGCCGAGGCCAAGCGCCGCCATCGAGGCCCCCGACGATAGGGCCGCGTCCTAGACCGAGGAGGGTGACCCGCGCCCGACCCCCGCGGGCGAGAGGACGATGAAATCCCCCCCCCCCCCCCCGACGCTGGCCAGGCTTTGCCTGAACGCGCCCCTAGCGGCAGCGAGGGCGGGGAGGGGGATAGAGGGAAGCGACGGCGGCGCGGTAGGGTTCCCCCGGCCGCCACGCGGGGGCAACACGGGTGGGGGACGGGACGGTTTTTCTTTACTACATGTCTAGGAAACTTCTGTAAATTATCTCATTTAACCGACTTTGTTTTAGATTTTATCCATGTTTAACCATTGCCCTCGCTTTGTCGGGTGGGACTCGTGGTCAGGTCAACGTGGCACACGGACTCAACTAGGATTTTCCCTCCTAGACATTGTCTACGACTACATAACCTAGAGAACTAACCTATAGTTAAGTGGTTAGTAGGTAGTGGCACCCTCGGACCACGAGGGATCAAACATCGGGTTTAACACTTTGCGCGTTTTATAAGAGAGGAATAATTTTCAACGGGAGACGTTGTTGCCGTTGATAGCTAGGCACATGTGGGAACAGTCAATCTTAAGATCCACCTGGATAAGTTTCTTAGACCCAGTCTCTCAAAAATGCTTATAGAGGAAGAATGTGCTTGGATACATTTATAGATGTAAGTGTACATACATATTAATGAGGGTCTACATGTTTCGTAAAAAAAGAACATACATAATCCTTTTTTTTACTATTCCTCTATGTAACGGAATAGGACGAAACAAACATATAGCGACGAACTAGACAAACTGTCTTTTTATTTTTTTGAGAACAAATAGTTAAGCAAATAGAACATGAGACTCATGAAGCGGGCTTGTCTGAGCGGCCCACGGGGCGACCGCTTCAGGCAGCGCGGGTGACTCATGCGGTGGTTCCTATACACGGATCACGTCGTCGCGTACCGCGTGACGCACACCCCGCACGCGGTAAGTCCCGTGGCTGGGTTTTTTCAATTTGTGTTTAGGGACTTATGAGCCGGCCCAGCCTCATGATGTGCACTGCATGTTGTAATCCATCTTTTCTTTTAGAGAGAACGTCGTAATTCTGGTCGCCCGGTCCAGTAAAATACTATGGCGGTTAAGAGCCCAAGCCCAGTTAGCACTAAGTGCTGGGCCTCCGTGCCCGGCCGTCACCAGCGGCTTTCGAGCGCGCACGGACACGGTCTTGGGACCCTGGGTTTTGGCCAAACTTCCCACCGGCGGCCGAGGCCAACGCCGACGACCGACCCCCGACGCTTCCTCCTCCTCCTCCGTCCTCCGATACTCCCGGGACATCGTGCGGCCATGAGCACGAGAGACCTCCACCTCCGGCTGAGCCAGACCCAGAGGGTCCGCCTCGAGGCCGCGCTCCACGAGCTCCAGACCCTCGCCCCCGCCGCCGCCGCCGCCGTCAACGTCGCGGACAACATCCCCGTCAACCACGAAGACAGCATCCTCAAGTAATAACCCGCCGCCCATTCCTCGTCTCGTCCCCTCTCTACCCGCTTCTCCGCTCGTGCTTGGTGATGGACTGAATGTTTTTTTTTTGGGGGGTGTGCGCGTGTTTAATTTGGCTGCAGAGGGCATGGTACGTCGGATCGGGACGGGGAGGTTGTGGCCACGGTGTGCGGCGTGGTGGAGCGGGTCCAGAGTCTCGTACGCGTGCGGACGCTCCGGGCAAGGTGCTCTCTCCCAGCCTAACAACCCGGTTTATCAGTTTTCCAGGCAGTTTGATCGAATTCTGTTTTCCTGCACTGGCATTCTGGCAATACTGTTATATTACTGCGGTACTGGGTGTAATGAATGGTGTACATATGGATGGATCAGTGGGTCTTGTCACATGGTACAAACCAATAATGTTATTAGCGGGGGTGGGATGGGGGCCATCTCATTCTACTTTACATAATTTTTTTTCAGTGAATATAACATTTAGGGCTGTCAGCTCATTTTGTTCTCTTGGATCCTTTCAGGTATAAGCCAGAGATTGGGGATATCATTGTTGGCCGTGTCATTGAGGTATGTCACTCGATATCTCAGCGTTCTTCTTATTTTTACAGCATGGTCTATGCTAGGAATGCGCTACAGGCCCCAACGCAATAAAATTGTTCAGTCCATGACTATGATCTCTATATTGGCCTAAAGCTTGCGGCTTAACCTACGAGTATTGTTGGACGTTGTAAAAAATTGGTGATATGAGAATCTGTTTTGCCCGACCCTCATAGTAGACACATGGATTGGGCAATTGGTTTTCCCTATGTTTTCTAGGCTAGCATCTCAAATTATATACGAGTATAATTTCCACTGCTATTTATTTTATTTGGCTTCAATTATGAGACATGCTACCACCTTGTGATTCACTGTGTGCTTGTTCAGCATCGATGCAAACAATGTATTCCATTTTTGGCCAATATCAGTTACTATGTTGTTTTTTCACTCAAGATTGCTCCTAAGCGCTGGAGGTTGGAGATAAACTTTAGCCAAGGTGCTGTATTGATGCTTTCTTCTGTGAATTTGCCTGATGGAGTCCAGGTATGCTATTCTGCATCAAAGGTTCCAAGCACCCTTTCTAGTGATATACTAAACACAGTGGCGACCGATACATTATTCAATTTACTGGTTTGTTGGAAAGTAGGTATACTGCATTTACTTTCTCGATGTGTAGTTGCAATTTTATTTTAGAATGACAGCTTAAACGTGGCATTATCTTCAAAGAGATCATTGACTGTCATCATTCAGAAGTTTCACAAGTTATTTCTCTAATATTCTGGTTATTGGACTCTTACCCTTTCCCCTATTAGAGAAGGAGAACCGCTGTTGACGAGCTTAATATGCGGAGTATATTTGCAGAAAATGATGTTGTCTGTGTAAGTATTGAATTCATTCCCCCTTTTGTATTAATGATTATATGTTATTTACCTATATATCTGTCCTCTGAGTAGCACCAAGCAACCAAATATGCATGACCAGTGCTATAAGAGGTTCAGCTTGGCATATTTAAACGAAACTTGACTAGATACGAAAGGTGCACCACTTGCCAATACATAGGTGTACCTATGACTGTAGCAGCCAACCTGCAACCAAGTGTTATCAGAACGTGGAAACAACCAAGAGCAGAAAAAGTGCGTGATTATAGGAAGCGCCGTGCTTCCATTTTACAGAGACTTGACGATAATTTTCCATATCTGGTCAATGGACTACCAGCATTATTCACTTTAGTATATCATAGTGGGAGTTGTAGTGTGGAAAATTTTCCTGTGTTGTGTGAACTAGTCCTCTGATGAAATATTTGGAATGTAGGCCTTCTGCCCTCTGACATGCAAGGACTCCCTGATTAGACATTATGTGTTTCATGGCCCTCAATTATTTCATGTATCCAAGCTTCACACTTTTTTTGTACATTCTGTTCGACTGTTCTTCCCTAGGGAAGTCCATGATATTGGATACATTGCTTGTGATGCCTTACCATTTTCTATAGTTTGGTATCCTTTATTGCTTTTTAAGGGATGAGTACTGATTAAAATCTGATGCTGCTACATTCCATGAAATCAATTATCAGGCTGAAGTTCGTGGATACCTACCTGATGGTTCTCTTGAGCTACATGCAAGTAGTCAAAAATATGGAAAGGTACAACTCTGTGTTTGTCATTGTTATTGTGCAGTGTGGTAGCACTTCAGGTAATGCTACCTTTCGATGTGACGAATCTGTCGATTCAGATTCCCCCCCACGGCAGCTATGCATTATTCTGAAGGTGCTTCCTTTACAATGCCGCCTCTTGCAAATATTTCAAACCTCTTCCTTAATAAATATAGGCAGAGCTCATGTGCATGCAAAAGTTGGTTGATGTTAATTACCGTGCAGTACTGCAAAACATATTGATGATCTAATTCATAGTCATGTTGTTAAGTTCGGACATCTCATTTTGTTTGTAGTGTTGAACTGTTGATGATGAAGTAGATAGGTCAATGATTTGAATTTGACTATTAGAGTTACAACTTCAGCTACTCAGACCTGGATTTGTTTCCCGGGACAGAATTAACGAATGACTTGTTATTGATTTGTTTTGAGATTTTTAATGCAGCTTCAGAGGGGTCAATTGCTCACGGTACCTGCATATTTGGTAAAAAAGTGGAATCAGCATTTCCATCATCTTAAGCAATATAACGTGGACTTGATTCTTGGCTGCAATGGTTTCATCTGGGTTGGTGAGCATGTCGTGGTGGCTGAAAATACAGATGTGAAGGAAGATCAACAGAAGTTGGCCATGGAAGCAGATAACTTTACCCCAATAGAAACTAGAAGACATATTTGCCGGCTTGCCAATGCTGTTCGAGTGCTTTCAGCCCTTGGATTCACTCTGACCGTTGAACTGATAATTCAAACCTCTGAAGCAAGTCTATCATCAACTGTAGAGACAAACAAAATGCTCGGAGCTGAATTTTATGTCCAGACTGCAGAGAGAGAGGCTAAGCGTCGAGCTGATTCCTTGAGGAAGATGAATGGGGCAAGGTAAACTTTGTTGGCCCTGCCTGACTTATTTGTCGAGTATAACAGACTAACAGTACATGACCCGCACGAGAGCTGTAAATGAAAATACTGCCAATCAGTGGCGCCATACTGTTAAACATGGAGACAACGGTTTTGAGATTCACTGAGCTTTTGATCCACTCTGTCGCGTGCATTTTTTTATAGTGAGAGTAATAGTAGCTGTCAAATGGAGCTGCTATATACCCTGTTCTTCTGGTGTGTGTTTTACTTGCTTTTGGAGATTCATTCAGTATTCTGAACTTCGATTCCTTGAATTTGAGTTCTCATGGTGTTAAAGCCAGGCTCTTTCAACGATGTCAATAGCAAATATTTTATCTGCTTTGTATCCAACTATTCACTTTCTAAAGATTTAATGAAGGTGCTATGTCAGCAGTAGGATTATTTAGTGTGGGGATGCAACTCCAAGAATAGTGATACGAACAGAGTGTACTTTATTCTACTCTAGATTAAAGAATCCACTTCTCATACGCCTGTCATATCTCCCGGGTTTCATGTCCCAGATACTGCCATCTGTTTTCTCATGTGGAGAGCAAATTTGGTGTTCCTTCAGTTATGTGGCACGTGTTTGTACTGGAAAAGTATAACATTTGTAGAATTACATTCAAAACCTCTTCCTTTTTCTCAGTTGCGACTTACGAATGACAGTTAGCTATCGCGGGAGCGCTGTTGAAAATAGGTCACTAAAAGATACTACAAATAAGGGCTCACAAGGCAAGAGTGTATGGAGTAACATTGAAGAGAGCCAACTGCCTATTGTGTTCAAGATCCTGAGACTCCAGCACCTTCTAGTGTTGAAAAGATCCTGAGCCTCTTTTCTTTCCTCCTTACCCCTTTTCTTCGGACCATCAAGGGTTGTTAGGCTTCCTTCGATGCTTGTACCAGCCGTTAGCAGCAATTTTCCCTTCCTATCTGTTTTACCTTCTATCAGGTTAAAGGCAATCTCCCCACCAACAATCAATTCATAACATTTGCGCACTTACTTCTGAATGTCACTCTCATGGTACCTTTGCAACATATTTGCATTCGGGTCTTTTATCATGGTGAGAAAGTCCTTCAAAAATTCCAGGTAAGGAAACATTTAAGCAAGCCATGTAACCGCACGTTATACTCCTGCCAGAATAGTGAATATTTGGACACCCATTTCCCTGAAGGCTTCTCCATTGTATTCGCCTTCTAGCCAGCTTCATACCAATCCGTGCTGTCGTCTCCGTCTCAAATAGTAAATCTACATGTAATTGAGTTTCTCTTTTTTGAATTCTCGCAATCTTCTGAACTGAAGTTAATATCCTCTCAGCCTCAAGCATAGGCTGTGATTTCTCCAACAATCTTATTAGCTCTTCTAATACCTCAACCTTTTCATTTGAAGAGTCAACACCATTCTTTGTGGCGATAGCTACACTTAGAATCTCCAATATTTTCTCCATTTTATCTTAGAATATAAATAAGCTATATATGATTCTTAAATGCACATGATTAATGATCAACTGCCCTGAGTCAATGACAATGTTGCACTGATACTACAAATAATACACATTTTTTTAATCCTGAGACGAGTTAAGAGAATTTATAATTATACCGTACGTTTATACTTTCATAATCTATTTTTTATAAAAATAAAAATTTAAGTAGTATATACTTTTCTAGTTAAAACTACAAAATATTGTTTTTGCATATTAGTTCAGCGTTCTTTGATATACATGTATAGTGTCTATCATTGAAACGTACACGCATGCCACACTAAATTTAAATTTTATTATGTATCGTAAGTTTTTCCCTTTTTTGAGACAATGCACTAAATGGATTAAACAGGGTTCCCTTAAAATGTGAGGATAACTAAATCTCATGTATTCATGGAAAAATATATGACACTTGCAAAAGATTTAGTATATGTATGTATGTGTGTGTGTCTATTTAATACTATTACTAGTATGTATACAGTGCAATGCACGCCTTAACATCATGGACTGAATTTGGTAATGAAAATGTCATAGGCTTTCGAATACAATAGAGTCAAGAAAAAAAATCCATGTACAATCCCGCTGATTTGGAAATTAATAAGCATTCTCCATTATCGGGTGTTGGATGGTTAGGAGGGCAGTGGCACCCCCATCCCACCAAAGTTTAAATCCCAGATTTGACACTTTGGTGTCTCATAAAAAGGCGGAATATTTTTCAGTGGGAGGCGATGTTCCCGTCTACAGCGAGGCGCCTGTGGTGACTTCGTTAATCTCAAGACCCCCCGATTAGTTCTTCGACGCAGTCTCTTGGAGGTGCTCATAGGGGTAAGATATGCGTGCGTTCATAGAGGTGAGTTTGTGCGCGTATGTGTGAGTGTCTTTAATTGTACCGTGTTTCAAAAAAAAAAACAAGTTCATCAAACTGATTCAGAGAAAAAAATCAAAAACTTTACCTGGTAGAACACACATGTATTTAATGGTTACTACTCCCTCTGTCTCACGAAACATGTTGAAGACTTGTCAAATTTAGATGTACATATTCCTATTTAGTGTCTAGATACATCCAAATTTTGAGAAATCTTCGATATGTTTCATGTGACGGAGGGAGTAGTTTACTTTGCGCCGTATCACGGCCCACAAAGCATGCCGGGTCTGGTTTTTTCTTTTCAAGACAAGGACACCATGATGTTTCTAGAACAACATGGATGCAATTTCGGTTATTGTTCATCGCGAATTCTGCTGATTTTAGCCATTAGATTTAAGACACAAACAGTTAGAATTGATGTTTTAGACATAGTTTAAAATTGGTACATTATGTAGTGATATAGATATATCTTGACATACATAATAAGCATATGGTTCAACAAATATCTAGACACTGGCTTCTAGTTGATGATTAGGTACAAGCAAACAAATTAGCACATACTGTAATTTTTTATGACCAGTATATAATTAAGTGGTTGGCATATCGTATTAATGGTGGTAAAATGTATTTTACATTTTGTATCTTTCTTCTTCTTTATAATATGTTGGAGAACACGTCTTTAATTTTCTTTAAACTTGGTATTGAAATGCCTTCGATTTTTTTAGTATAAATAAACCATAGGCGCTCCTCCTTGTATTCCTAAATAAAAATCATATTAATCCACGAAAGTGAACATGAAATTTAGATCATATTTCCTCATGCATTGTATATGTGGCGATCTCCATCTGTAAACTAGACCCTTTTTCACACAAATTTAGACCACAATATAACAACGGGCAAATGTATCGGCGTGCTGGGTACGCCACACCTCCAAACCCGATAGAAAAAAAAAATCTCATTTTTTATCCACGGAAACGAATAAAAATAGACAGCTTTGGTTTCAAACTGGGTCAGCCCGCTTCCGTATGAAGTACCCATGGGTTTTTTTCGTGAAATACTTTCACACGTGGGTTATTTTTGTCGAATTTGCCATGGAAGTGTTAAACTAGGTCAGCCCGCTTCGGTACCAAAATATCCCGTACGGTGTGTGGGGTTTCGTCCTGCTCGCCCTCGCGGGCGAGAGGAGCGGGTCGAAGCGTTTTCGTTTCCGAACAGTTTCAGAAAACCTCTCCAACAAAGAGAGGAAAAAACGACGATCACTAGCCAATAAAACTTCAATACATCGAAAGTGTTTACACAACGCCGTGGGTTTTTTCATTGAGGCGATTAACTCTATCCGACGGATTACAAGATGTATTTATAGCTAGAGATAACAATCCGCTCCGTTTGTGAGAAGTTAGCCTCTTTTTTATATAGTCACACAAGTTCTATATATTCCAATGGTAGGAGAATATACCAATATAAATATTGATTTTTTTAGGGAGAACTAGGGTTTCCCTAAAATAGTATGAATAGAGCATATGTGAGAGAAATTTGGCAAGAAATTGAGGGGTTGAGGGAATACCCGGGGAAGAGGTTGACATCGAAATCCTTGGAGAAATTCCTCAGATTTGTGGTTTTGGGACGAAGGATTGGAGGCGGAAGAGAGAGAACCAAGCGCTGGCGGCCGCCTCGTTGAAGAACCCTAGCCACGCACGTCTGAGAGGATGAAGTTGTCAGGCCAGGACGACTCGGGCCGACCAACTTAATCGAGCCGTGTCGCTCCCAGGAGCTCGGCGCCGCACAGTGAACTGCAATGCCCCACTCAAAGGCGCCACACTCGCAAGCCATGTGACCCCGTCTGTCCACGCTGACGCATGCCCGCACGTGCATCGCTGGTCCACGGCGCGACAATGTTGTCTGCGGCGACCCAGACATCGGTGCCGTAGAAAACGGTTACCTCAGTAAATTTGTTTCGCCGAAGGTTTTTTTCTAATTGCGTGAGGGTTACTTTTGTTGAATTTTTCATGAAAGTATCAAACTGGGTAAGCCCACTTGTGTATCAAAGCCCGATACGTCGCGTGTAGGGTTTCATCCTGCTCGCCCGCGCGAGTGAGAGGAGCGGGTTGAAGCGTTTTCATTTCCGAACAGTTTCGAAAAACCTCTCCAACAAAGAGAAAAAAACCACGGTCACTAGCCAATAAAACTTTAATACATCGGAAGTGTTTACACAACACCGTGTGTTTTTCATTGAGACGATTAACCCTATCCAACAGATTACAAGATGTATTTATAAATAGAGATATCAGTTCGCTCCGTTCGTCGCAAATTAGCCTCTTTTTCGTACAAATTTGGATTACAATATAACACTATGCAAATAGGTCGTCCTGCTGGGTACACCACACCTCCAAACATGATAAGAGAAAAAATATAGATACATCTGGTATCAAACTGGGTCAGGCCGCTTCCGTACGAAAGTACCCGATATATACAGGCAATCGCTCGAGTATCCCGGAGAAGACCGACATTTCGAGCAGGAAAACACGATATTTGACCATGCCGGCACCGGCCCGTCCAACAACCTTCTGCCGCCACGGCCACACCCCACACCGCAGGCAGCCAGGCAAGGATAGCGACAGTGCACCGGCGGCACGGGGAACAGACGGCGGTTGGGCTTTCCACATCCCCCGACCCACCACCACCACCCTCTGCAACCAAGTGGAGATTCACCTCAGCTCAGCTCAGAAACGCATGTGAAAAGCCACCGTGGTCCTCGTGGCGCAACTCTATCCCCGCCATTAAAAAACCAGCGCAGGACCGCACTCCCGCCACCTCGACGATCTCGAATCCCCGTGCTCTGTTCCGGTAACAACAACAAACGGCCGCTCTGATCTGATTCGATCCATCTTTGTTTCACCCGCCACCTTCTCCTCGGCCTCGGTTGTTTTCATTCTTTCTTGGCGCTGCCGACGGACCGACAGACCTTCGAGTTTACCGCCCCGCGCTGTCGCGTAATGGCGTGCGCCACTGGACACTGACCGACCTCGCCCACATGGCCCGTCGTGGGGGCAAGGTGAGGTGAGGTGGGCAGTCAGAGCAGAGCACAGCTGCGTGCGTGCAAGACCGCCAGCGCCAGCGCCAGCGGCGACGAGCCAAGAACGACTGCGTAGTACGTACTCCTCCCTCCATTCTTGCTCCCCCTCCTACTCCATGCGCTGCTGCTGCGGGAGGAGGTGAGGGACTGAGAAGAGCTGGTGTCGGTGGCGTCCGGCGTCGGCGGCGGCCATGAACTGGAGGAAAGGAGGGGATGGCGGCGTGTCCAGGCGCTGGGCCGTGCTGCTCTGCCTCGGGAGCTTCTGCCTCGGCCTGCTCTTCACCAACAGGTAACCACCATCCCTCTGAGATTCTCCCTCCCGCTTCTTCAATTTCGAGATTCGCAGCTCCGCCCAGCTAAGCTCACTACTACGAGGAGCTCAGCTCCGAGGGTAGCCGCAAGATCTGCGGCCTCCGTCCGCATCTGGGGCCGGCGCGTACGGGGGTGAATTTCTGTTCTCGATTTGGGGATTTCATGATTCTGCGTACAGTGTCCTTGCTCTGCCGCGCCATCATATAATTCGCGTGTTTCCGCCAATGTTTTTTTCTGGAATCTTTGCGGATTTGGTTAAGCTGTGATTTGCTGCTATCGAATTGTGGGTGTTCTACGACATCATAAACTTACAAATTAAGTGGATTGCTACCACACTCGGACATTTCTCTTCACCAATTGGGAATGATCCTGCACAGAATCTCGTTTTAATTGTAGACACGAGTTATTGCTAGGCGATGTATCCCCATCCAACATTCAATAACTGTACTCTGCAGTGGCATCCTACTGCAGCGTTGTAACCACAGCCTATGGACGCCTACTTCTCTTCTCCTGAATTTTGGCCATGCTACTCGGCATGGAAGTTCAGGAAATGATTCCGATGCTGACCTGTTTTTTGCTTGATCCAGAATGTGGACACTGCCTGAGGCAACCGAGATTGCACGACCGAATCAAAATGATGAGGAAGGCAACACGGTAGCTGCTGGAGATTGTGGCTCTAAAAAGGTGTGGTGTACTTCTCCCCTAAAAAAACACATGATGATTAGCTGTTGATTAGGTTATAAAAGTCCATAATCTCTTTGTGTTATAATGGTATGTGCACTCATCGTTTGATACATTGTTTGATCATTATGTGCTGCTAGGTCCAAGAACTACAAAACTACAAAGACGTGTTACAAGTTCAAGATGTACAGTATGTACCGATCGACCTTTTCTTTCTTGGGCACAGCATTTGCTCCTTCATTGGAAGTATCATCTCTATGAAAAAATAGTTCTGATTGTCATTTCAAATGTTTCTGATGTAGGACACTAGATAAGACAATAGCGAGCTTAGAGACAGAACTCTCGGCTGCAAGGACCCTGCAAGAATCCTTGCTCAATGGTTCCCCTGTTGCGGAAGAGTTCAAAGTTTCCGAGTCGATTGTGAAGAGAAAGTACCGCATGGTGATTGGAATCAATACCGCCTTTAGCAGTCGCAAGAGGAGAGACTCCATACGCTACACCTGGATGCCTCGAGGTTGCTGGCATGAACTTTCATAGGGTTAATTACTTTGGTGTACTCATTGGTACACCCTGAATGACTAATAACAGAGCAATGCAAATAATAGGTGAACAAAGGAAAAAGCTTGAAGAAGAGAAGGGAATCATTATTCGTTTTGTCATAGGCCACAGGTATGGTGCAGATAGATTTATATGTGTATCTAACTATCTTTGATATGCTATTCCATATTAAGAAGTACTGGATTTATTTATTCCTTCAATCAGGATTCTTGAAAATAACTTATCATACTCATATTTTTAGATCAGCAGTGTGAAACTCATAGTTCTTATCATTTTTTACCATTGAGAAAAAGAAACCTCAAGTCACAACAATGTCATAACATAAATTCCACGTAGTTATTCTCTTCGCATTTTTCCAATTGCAGTTGTATACATTAAATGTTCGTTTCAGTCAACTTTACTCTCAGAATAAATATTATATATGACCTCGGGTTTTAATATAGTCGAATGATACTTCCAGAGGTAATTCCTGTCAATTACAGATAAATGAATTCCTGAGTTAGTGAGTACAACTGATGATAATTCTAGAATGCACATGAAAAGGTGACTACAGTCAGAACATTTGAGGAAAAGTTAGCTCATGAATATCTGTCACACTGATTTTAAACGGTCATATATTTGTTTCCCTCTTGTGCAAGACAAGACCGAAAAGGTGGGCTGTGGCGTAATGTAGCCTCAGTTCCCCCCTTCAGCCCTTCCTAACAATTTCTTTGTACAAGATATATTTATAGAAGATGCTATTGTTAAAGTAATATTTGTTCAGAGATAAATTAAAATGCAATGTGATTCGTTTTTGGCAATCAATGTTAAAACAAGAAGATGTTATTGTGGATAATTGCTCTATCAATAAGTTCCATGTTCTTCATTTTATATCTTTTTATGGCAAAACATGCATAACATCATTGTCCACATGTTGTGCAGCGCTATATCAGGTGGAATTATCGATAGAGCAATTGAAGCAGAGGACAGAAAACATGGAGATTTCATGAAAATAGTAAGTTATTGTTGCTTTAATGCCTATTGATTTTCACATTGGAGTGATGATGTGATTGATGTTCTCATTTTGGCTGGGAATGCTGTTTTGCCTCACTAATTACCGTGGTTACATCTGTATGCAGGACCATGTTGAGGGATATCTTGCACTATCTGGCAAAACCAAGACATACTTTTCTACAGCTGTTTCGCTATGGGATGCAGATTTTTATGTGAAAGTTGACGATGATGTGCATGTAAACATAGGTAAATTTCTATCTTTTGTATGCCCTTTACTGCTGTGAAGCTAGGAGCAAAGTGATCATATGTGTCTGCACCTGGCATATCTGTATTGAAAGTTCCTCACCGACTCAACAATGTACCTATTGTATGTGTACAATTATTAGCCAAAATGTCAAAACTTTGTAGGATAGCATGTGGGAAATATCAGATTTAATGAGAACATCTTTAGGCGAAAGAGGCTTTGCTATAAACAATGAACTCTCTGAAAAAATCGCTGTCTTGCATTTGCAGCAACGCTTGGACAGATTTTATCCAAACATGCTTGGAAGCCCAGAGTATATATTGGGTGCATGAAATCTGGACCTGTCCTATCTGAAAAGTAAGTACATCATTTGGATCTCTCCTTTTCTTTCTTTTCAAGTTGTTAAGATATATTAGCTCTTTTTATCCAGGGGCGTGAGATACTATGAGCCTGAGCACTGGAAATTTGGTGAACCAGGCAATAAGTATTTTCGACATGCTACTGGTCAATTGTACGCAATTTCCAAAGATCTAGCGACCTACATATCTATAAACAAGTGAGATAGCATCTGTTTTCATGTAACTACATACTTAGATCTTTTATGGTGAATGCTAATTCTGTCGCTGTTAACCCAATTTATGCTAGGCATGTCCTGCACCAGTATATAAACGAGGATGTTTCATTAGGGTCTTGGTTCCTCGGGTTAGATGCGGAGCACATTGATGAACGGAGACTTTGTTGTGGTACTCCTCCTGGTGAGCTTCCGTGACTTCATGTCTTATAACTCCAGTTAATCATTGACCTAGTGCGTGGACATGGAGTCACATATTTTCCCTGACTCTGCTTACAGATTGCGAATGGAAAGCTCAGGCGGGGAACATCTGCGCTGCATCTTTCGATTGGAAATGCAGCGGCATATGCAATTCTGAAGGGAGGATCTGGGAGGTGCACAACAAGTGCGCTGAAGGAGACAAGGCGCTGTGGAATTCCACTTTCTAGCGCAAATGAAACACCACAGAAGCAAAAGCAGAAGCTTGCCTGTGTGTTAGTTGTATATTAGATTGCCCACGGTGCTGTGTATGTAATTCATCTGTAGGTAGCTATGATTTGGTGACTGGCTGACACCGACGAAGCGGACCACAATTTTACGTAGTGTCTGTCTGCCGGTGGCGGTGAAGGTGACGAAGGCCAGAAGGTATACGAGCTGTTGATGCATTCTTTTCGCAGATAAAATGTTTCAGGTGGCCATTTTGTATCGATCTCCTGTACTGTTTGGCCACCGAGATGGCGAGATGTATGACCAGAATAAAACTCCCCCTGAATGCTGATACTTCCTTTCAGTGCATTCTGGACCAGTTGTAGTAGTTCTGTTGAGAGTAACAGTTGAGGCTCACTTGAAATGAAAGAAGAATTTTTTTCCATCATGTGCTATTCCAAAGGTTGTAAGTTTGCAACTATATATGATTTGTCACTTTTCAGGATGTAGTAGTAGAATTTTTGCCTACCAGAATTTTTGCCTACCAGTTGTAGTAGTTCTTTTTGCCTACCAGAATTTTATCATAATTTCCAATATTCCTAAATGAAGAACTCAAGCTGCAAATCAAATCATGACCAACAACAAAAAAGTCCAATATTCCTAAAAGGGCCCTAGAAGTTGCTGTTTTAGACCTTCGGTTCGTTATGGACTGAGCGAAACACGGAGAGCAAAAAAAGTGGCACCGGATACAACTATATACTTTGGTCTTTTGTTCCCTCGGAGCCACCTGTATAAGGAGGAGGTCGTCCTTCCCTCAATGCACACGCTATATGTATTCAAGTATGAACATGATAAATTTATGGTCAGGAAATATACATTAAATGCAGAATTGGATCACTGAAAAGATTGCAGTATATGCGATGCAATAAAGTTTACATTCCCACTAGTAAGAAGCCTGGCAATCTTGATCTTGTGGGTTGCTTGGACATAGATTTTACAAGGCGTGTGGATATTAAGAATTTTACATCACCACTCGCATGTTGAGCTATATCGTGGAACCACTCTAAATTGACTTGACCATTGACCCCATTAATCACATTTTTCACAAGGCAACGAATCAAGTTCATCTTCATGCTCTTCGCGGAAGAGGCCTGGTTGGTCGGACCTCACTTTATGTCGATGATACCACGTTGTTTTTTGCTTCTCCGATCAAGGAGGATATTCAGTTCCTCACGAACACTCATGCTCCTTTGGGAAAGTGATCGGTTTGCGCGCCAATTGCCAAAGAAGCAGTGGTGCACTGATCCGATGCAATGACCTTTACTTGATGTCATCCTTCAATCATTTCTAGCAAAATATGATGGATTTCGTATACGTTACTTGGGACTAACGGTTGACACCACACGACTTAGAAAGATTGACTTCCAAAGCTTAGAAGATATGGTCGCCAAAAAATTCTCGTGTGACAATTGGAACAATGTCAACATGGACAGTCATAGGGTGCTTGTTCTTGCAACCTTTAATTCACAAGACATGCATCTACCACTTAAATTCCATTGACCTTTTAAGGAGGTTATCAAAAGGATTAATGTGCTGCTCCGTGCTTATCTTTGGATCGGTTGTGACAAAGTTACTCGTAGAAAAATACAAGGTAACTTGGAGACTGTTTGACGTTCGATGAAGCTTGGTGTGGGAACCCTTGTAATGAACGAGATAGGCACCTTTTTACAGCAAACACAGTGGTCACCTTCCGCGACAGAGAGAAGAAAAAGTTTAGAGCAACCACATGGTCATTGGGTAGCTGACCAATAGACATTGCTCGAAAGCTCTTTGAATGCACAAAAAGGAAGAATTGTTTGGTTAGGAAAGCTCTTGATAACAACTTTTGGGTCGAACAACTTGACACCCAACATGCCATTGACATCGACCACATACAACAATTAGTCGGGCATGGGAGATGGTCTCCAACATCAACCTCACTCATGGAGCCCATGGCACCATCTGACATAGGCATCCCCAATGGGCATGCCGAAGTAGGTACCCGAGGTTTACTGAAGGTTCATAACCCAAAGAATACGAAGCCCGGAAGCCCAAACAGGGTGTCGATATGGAAGATAGAGTTGTATTAGGAATAAAGACTTGTAACTATACAGGACGAACTCAAAGAGTCTCCCGCTATTTGTAACTTGTATATCACGAAATCCTCGGACTCACCTCCTATATAAGGGGGAGTCGAGGGAGAAAGAGAGGATCGATTCATTGTCAACACAACCCTAGCTTTTAGCAGTCGAGTATTTTTTCGGCTGAAACTTTCGAGATCTACTTGCCATCTACTTTCCACAATACCCTAGTCTACAACTTGTAGGCATTGACAAGTTAATACTTTGTCACCATCCATTAGAAATTTACCAATGGTTCAACTATCCCGCCTCATCGGGCTATAAAATTAAATTCGAGGGCATCCTTACCAACTGCACGAATAAGATTATTTGGAAAACTTGGACACCTCTTAAATGTAGTTTTCTTTGTATGGTTGGTCATGACAAATAGGATTTATATAGTGGGTCGTCTTCAGCGTAGGGGATGGCCAAACTACAAAAATGTCCCCCTTTGCAAGTTCAAGAATGGTGATGCACCTTCTAGTCAAGTGTCGCTTCACCACCCGTATTTGGACCGCAATCCTTGCATGGAGTGGTTTGTATGACACTCTTCCCGCATCTTAGGCCAACAAATTAAACCCAAAGAATGGTGGAAAAAGTTCTAGGATGTGTTCTAGGAATTTTTGCTAAAGAAATCTATTAAATTCTTACTTAGTAAAAATGGCAAAGCATTTTTCCTTTGTTACAAAAAAGTAAAATTGTTTGCGGTTCAGCTTACTAAAGGCGCCCTTCTATAATTATGTTGCAGGGATGGGTGCCAGCATCGGTACACCTTGATGTTGCGGTCACAGCCGGCGGCGGGAATCGGTGGCACGTGCACGCCGCCAAGGCTCAGCACCCAGCCGCTAGGCAGCCCACAGTTTCGGCGGCGCGAGGATCCGGAGGCCGGCGAGCGAGAGCGCCTCCTAAATGTGGAGATTGTAGCGGGCGCCACCTCCTTCGTCGTGGCTAGAGCTAGCCTCGTGGTCATTGCTCCAGCGTGGCATGATGACAATATGGCGTGGAGAATCAATAGAAAGGGGGGAGAAGCGTTCTAGCAACAGTGAGCGCCGGTGTGGTATATAGATAAGGGATTTCTATTTTCGTGCCCTCAGTTCCTTAGTTGTGCTCAGTTTTCCCCAACTCCTTAGTTTTTCCTCAGTTTTCCCCAAGACCTTGTCTGAAACCATCACAGATGCTGTAACGGCCGGTTGCCCGACGGTTGACCGTTATCTTCTGACTAGTGGGGCCACGTAGAGCCCGCAAAGACACGTCAGACCATCCATCTTTGTTTGGCCATAAGCATCGATGTATCCCTGACCAAAACGCGCACGAGTGGGGCTTCGGTATATCGAATGACAAGTGGGCCATGGCGCTGATACAAGGGGCAATACACGGGTAGGAATAGATTTTTAAACGGAGCTCTACAGCGATGGCACGGAGGAGGTGGCCTGCGGGGTGCCGAGATGAGATCGACGTCCACAAAGAACTGCATGAGGCGAGACCAGACGCATTAGATAGATATGAACTAGACGCGTTAACCATGCAAAGAAGAGAAGAAATGGTCGACGACATCGACGACTACCTCAAAACTTTGACTGACCGTGTCCGACACGAACGCGAGCAATGTAGAGAAAACTAGTGTCTCTCCTTTCTGGCGTGTATAGATGGGTGCTAGAAGAGTGTGGTGGCGAAGGGAAAGACCTCGCGGTGGTCTGTGGCGTCCAGCATAGCGGGGCGGCGTGGCCGTGCCCACATCGGCGTGCATGCATGTTCGGCATTGACATCAGCATGTACGTTCGGCATTGGCCTCGGCGGTATCTCTCGTGTGTCAGTGATCGAATGAGGGGACGGGATTGAGGGTGCATCCCGGCGGTGTTCTAGCAATGGCGGCGAGCATAGCCGTTCTGACCATGCCGATATCGGCATCGGCATCGTTTGGAGGCTGTGGTGCTCGAATCAAGGTGGGATTTGTTTCTTTTACGCCAAAAGTGATTTGAAACAAGTTTCGTGTTGAAGGTTAGGTAACGAAAGTTTGTAACTAAGCCCAAAATTATACTAGCGCCATGGTGAGGTTCTTTTTGATAGAGCTATACGGTTGGGCAAACTTTTTTGATACTTTTTAGATAGGGTTCCTTGTTGTTACACGTATGGCATCATGTATGGCAAATTTGGGGTCATTTGGAGATGTTCGAAAAAATCACTTTGCTTAAACGCATGCCGTTTCGTCTCACTGAAACCAGCTTTTCTAACAAGGTGATTTATTCTACCTTCTCTAAATGACCTCAAATTTCATACAGCTGATCTTCTATACATAGATAGATAGATTGTTTCGTTTTTATATTTTTTGAACTTTTTATTTCCTTTATAATACCGAATTGATTTTCAGGTCAAAACCTCGAAAAACAGCATCATGTATGGCATCATTTTCGCCCTAAATTTCAAATTTTGTGAAACTTTCCTTTTTAGATATTCCTTGTTGTTATAGATATGGCATAATGTATGCCAAATTTGGTTAGGTCTCACTTGAAACCAGCTTTTGTAACAAGTTAGGTTTTTTCGACCTTCTCAAAAGGGATTTTTTTCTACCTTCTCTAAATGACCTCAAAAATCATACAGACGATCTTCTATACAAAGATAGGTAGATTGTTTCGTTTTTACATTTTTTTGAACTTTTATTTCCCTTTATAATACCCATTTGTTTTCAGGTCAAAATCTCGAAAGTTAACATAACTAGATGGTGAACCCTTCCAAACTTCAAATACAGAGATAGATAGATTGGTCCGTTTATCATTTTTACCGTGAATAGTAATGGCTACAAGAAATCGGTGATGGTTTATCATTTTTTGCGTGAAAAGTAATGGATACAACAAATCGGTGATGGTTTATCATTTTTTTCGTGAAAATTAATGGCTACAACAAATCGGTGATGGTTTATCATTTTTTGCGTGAAAATTAATGGCTACAACAAATCGGTGATGGTTTATCATTTTTTGCGTGAAAAGTAATGCCTAAAAGAGTTTATAATTTTTAGCGCGTGAAAATGAATACAGAAAACCGCCCTTTAGCATACTTAGAGAGTGGAAGGTAACCTCCGACAGAGAGAGAGGGGTTATCTTGCCCGTTAGATCATACGATCAACGGTCGGCGGGCACGATCCGCGTGACATGGGCTAGACCGATTAGGGCAATGTTGCACGTGTGAGAGAATTTATGGAGGGAGAGGGCAAAACTGAGTAGTATCAAGAAACTAAGGGCACCTATGTAATAAACAGACTAAGGGATTCAAATATGAGATTTAAAAAATGGAAAATGCGTGTTTTGTACAATGAAACCCATCTTGGCCTATCTCAAACTATTTGCAATACAAATATACATGAGTGTGAGAATTGTGGCCTCATTTAGACAAAGTATGTTTTGGGGAAAGCTGTTTTGGGAAGGGCTTATTGTGGAAAACCATGCACCTTCATAGCTACTAGGTGATTTGAGAAGGCCTTTGAGAAGTGGCAATTTGTGGTAAAACTTGATTTATCTATGACTTATCTATGTTTTGAGAACTGGCAATTTGTGGTAAAGACTCCATGTGTATGTGCCACTATTTTTCGGAATTTTTTGCACATTAAATGACTCATTTAACTAGTTAATCCCATTTATTGACTGTCTGTTGACCAGCTACTTGAGGGTAAAACTGAGCATATTGCACTAGCCAGTATTAGCACTCAAGGGGAAAACTGAGCACACAAAAAATGCTAGTATAATACTCGAGGTTATACCTGAGTATATCTAAATTTCCAGGGTTAGACTCGAGGACGCGTGTTGCGGTGCAGAAATGGAAGACGTGCAATTGTTGACGCGTAGACGCGGGTCGCGGTGCAGAAGTCGAAGACGTGCAATCGTGGACGCGTGTCGCATTGCGGAAGTCCAAGACGTGCGGACGTGCGGCGGTGGACGCGTAGGACGCGGGTCGCATTAACCACCCCTTGCCTTTATAGACGTCTCCTCCCACTATCTCTGTCACTCTCACTCGCCTATGCAACGCCGCCTCTCTCACGTCCCATCATCTTCTCCAAAGCAAAAAACCCTCTCCCTCTCCCTCTCCTCTGCCGGCGAGATGGACAAGGAGAATGCCAATCCCATCGTCCACGGCGCCGTCGGCTCCAAGAGCGACGCCTCCCTCTTCGATGCCGCCCCTCAACGGACGTCGCCGCCGTCCCCTCAACGGACGTCGCCGCCTCCTCCACCGGTGCATCGGAGGCTGCTGCCGCCGGTGGCGCTCAGATCCCGCCGGGATGGGACCCCTACGAGGAGGTGCCGTACGTCCGGCCCTCGAACCCTACGACACCTCCATGGAGGACCCATGGAACGAGGTAACTACGGTTTGCTTCCTTTTTTGTTCCCCATTCCTTTTTGAACCCTATTTTTGCTGCTGTAGATGGATCTGTGGATGGATGAGTATTGGGCTAATATTTGCGCCGATTTTATTCCATTTTGCTTTGATCCCTCCTTGATTTCGTTTAAGATTTGGGGTTCGGCCGTTCGGTTAATTTATGCAAGTAATAATGGGATCTCAATCAGTTAATTTATGCAAGTAATCATAGGATCTCAATCAGTTATTTTATGCACGAATCAAAAGATATCAACCGTTTAATTTTGCAAATAATCTGGAATGTGTTCAAGTTCAGATCTGGAATCTGTTTTTTTGCCTATGATGAATCGGTGGGCACAGATTTTTACAGGGAGGGTTCAGCGAACCATTTCTGTGTACAAATCTGTTGTGCATGAGCTTTAGTTCGCTTACACCGTCCCTGTATACATATAATCGTGTCCACTCTAACTGAGGCTGCCTCTGTTTTTCCTAACTTTGTTATCATGCACGTTAGTCATCGTTGCAACTCATTCACTAATAGTTCCCGTTTGATATGGATCAGCTGTCTGGCAGCGACGTCGGCAGCGACGACGAGCACCATGACATCAAGACTCGCCAGGTGCTGCGGAGGCTGCAGGTCGGCCAGTACGTCTCCTACTTCGCCAAGGGTGTCTACAGGTGCCCCTTCTGCACTAGGAGGCTCGGCGGCACTGACTTCAACTGCGTCCTCACGCATGCCGAGAACATCGGCAACACCAACCCCAAGGTCGGCGCGTCGGTGAACCCCCACTCCTTCCGCGCCAAGCACATGGCGCTCGGCATGCACCTCCGCAGCATCCAGCGGGTGGAGATCTCCGCCGGGCGCATGCCTCCGCTCAAGCCCAAGGCTCCCAAGGGGAGCAACAAGTGGAGGCAGAGGCAGATGGGGTAGGCGGAGTCCTGGACGTGTGCTGCTGCTGCCTCCTCCATTTTGTTGTTGGGATCCCTTTGTTGTTAGCTAGGGATCCCTCGTTGTTATGTTGTTAGTATGATGGTGCTGTGAAGAACCTCGAACCCTACTATGTTTGGCTGTTGAATGCAGCTTATTATCTAGGGAGGGATCCCTATTATCTATCCCTATTCTACTATATGACCTTGTGAATTTATCGTACATTCCCTGTAGATTTGCTTCTAGATTTAACTACATACATATGGACCAGATGGAGTACTAGATTGGGCTCCCTACTAGATTTGCTGCCATATTGGGCAAACAACGAGGGCCAAAAGGCACAAATAATAATTGAAGAAAGACAGAAATGCAAGCTTCTCTAGATTTTATATTAATTAGGCGAAAAAAGGCAGAGAGAAGGAGGCAGAAAAGGTACTCTTAACAGGGAAAATGTCAATTTGGGCCGAGAGAGACAAAACCCAGCTCCTGCTCACGTGCAACCAAACGTTATCTCGTCCTGTCCCACGCGGCCCCTTTCTACCAGCCCCACGCGACGCGGGCCCACACGACGCGGCCCCACACGTCAGCACGGAACGGTCAACTAAACGGGAATCCTGCCGTCTGAGCTGCTTCTGCGCGTTTCAAACAAGGACTTGGAGAAAACTGAGGAAAAACTAAGGAGCTGTGGAAAACTGAGCACAACTAAAGATCCGAGGGCACGAAAATAGAAATCCCTATAGATAAAGGGGGAGGGGGAGCTACCTACGACGTATGCATATTTCTCGTTCGTCGATACTAAACATCGCTACTAACGATGTGAACCAAACGACGATAATTATATAAAGCTCATCAGCATTCTATGTATAACTAGTGACAATCAAGCAAAACAAGTATCACTAGTTTTTGAGAAGAACAAGCGACATCCTACATCTGTGACCCCCAGCAATAGTCCACTGTCACCGATTTTTTCAGCCCCTAGGTCAGGCCCCAAAGGAAAAACCAACAACGGATTTTTATTTAGTGTGTCACTGGTACGCATCGCGGAGACTAGTTCATGAGCTACCGCTCACGATTTTTTTTGGCCCGTCAGTGGTTCGGGTTACCACCGGTGAACTTTTGGTTTCGCAACATGCAAGCAGTGAGTTGACACAACAAGCATCCACATATCACGTTACTCGGGCAGAAATTCAATTCGGCTCCCGGGTGCGTATGCTCCCTCTACCAAGAAAACATATTTTGAAGTGTGAAAAAAATTTGACAAAAAATTCTACATGTACATCTCCATAATATATGCGTGTGCGTCAAGTTTCACGAAAAAATAATATTTTTTTGTAGCCTATGTAAAAAAGAGAAAACTTATCCTGTGAAAAACATTGTTTTTAGCACTAAATTTTGTCTTTTTTACACACGTCACATGATAAGTTTATTTTTTATGAAACGACTTTGTGAGCGCTTAGCACGTGAAGATGTATGTGCGAATTTTTTGTTTCAATTTTTTTGAAATTTAAAATATGTGTAAGATGCATTTCAAAATATAGGGAGCATATGCTCCCATGTTCCAAAACACCTTACTCGGGGCATTTTCTTCATATCGAAAAAGCTGATGCTTTCTTCTGCTAACTTCAAGGAAGCCGACGTGCACATGGCCGATTTGCTTTCTAGACCGGCTGGAGAAAATACCCCTTGCATGGAAAGGATCCACCTTGCCCGCTAACTCGGTTGACAATGAAATATCCGAAGACCTTCGAAGATCCGCCTTGCCTGCTGTTGCTGATTTGGTTGGCATTGAAATTTCCGAAGACATTCATAAATCCAGTTTAACCGATGATTCAGGTGATGGTAGGGGATCCAACAGCAGCAAGATCGCCGACTGGAGGAAGCCCGTTATCACCTATCTATAGGTCCAAGCCAGAAAACGGATAATGCTGTTCCGACAAATGACTATTAAATATACATTGGTCGATGATGATTGATGACCCGTATCGCCGAAACGTTGACAGTTTGCTCTTGAAATTCTTGGGTGAAGACCAAGCTAGAGCCGCCATGCGAGAAGAACACGACGGCCAGTCGGCCCAAAAGATGAAATGGATGTTATGGCGAGCCGTATTTTACTGTTCGACTATGATTAATGATTGCTTCACATACTACAAGGGAGTGCAAAGTGTGCCAAGAGTTTGGCGACATTCAGCTGGCTCCGACTTCTATGCCTAATCTTATAATAAAACTGTGGCCTTTCCGAGGATGGGTGCTTGATTTTACTGGCATGATCCACCCGGCTACATCAAAGGGGCATCTGTTCATATTGGTGGTCACCGATTACTTTACTAAATGGTCTAAATCAGTACCTCTCAAAAATAGAACCCACAAGGAGGTGATCCAGTTTATATGCAAGCACATTGTTCATCGGTTCGACATACCGCACATCTTTCATGGCCAAGGAGGTCAAGTAGTTTGCCGAATCCCATGGGACCAAGATGCTCCGTTCATCTCCTTACTACGACCAAGCCAATCGACACGCCGAGTCTACCAACAAAGTTTTGATCAAGCTCATCAAGAAGAAAATTGAGGCTCATTGAAGGTGGTGGCATGAGGTGTTATCAGAGGCATTGTGGGATCATATAATCTCAAGGCATGGAGAAACCAAAGTTATTCCCTTTGAGTTAGTCTACGGACGAGACATCGTCTTACTTGTAAAGGTGAATCTAGCCGCCCTAAGGTTTGCTCATCATAATGATTTATCGGCTAAAGACTACCACGATCTCATGGTGGACAACATCGACGAAGTGGCCAATAGATGCCTGGTGTCCTTACATGCCATTGAGAAGGAAAAGTTGTGTGTGGCTAAAAATACAACAAGAAGGTTCGACTTAAAGAATTCCAAGTTGGAGACTTGGTCTAGAAAACTATCCTGCCAATTGATTCTAGAAGCTGGAAATTTGACAAGTGGTCACCTAGCTAGAAAGGGCCTCTATGGATCACGAGGATCGTACCCGGCAACTCGTATTTAGTGAAATATATGAAGGGAAACATGCTTCCTCGCGCTATCAATGGAAAATACATGAAGACATTTCACCCAAGTGTGTGGAAATCCTCCTAAACACTCAAAACGGCCAATATACACATATCGTCCTTAGTAGAAAATGGTTGATGAGCTTGAACATCGCCCTTATACAAGCTCTACACATATTTTTTTTTTGGCACGCAAGCTATGCCAGAAACAGGGGACATATATTACCACCCACTATGGGCCACTGGTCGGTCAAACAAGCTGGACCTGTTGAAGCTAAAGATGCTAGATGGACGTGTCTGGATTTGAGCCAAATTGAAGAGTAAGGCGGATCCGGGTACACCTTAGCCTCAAGGAGGATCCGTGGAGGATTTGGTCATCTTAGGTCCAAGGCGGATTTTGCCACCTTAGGCCTAAGCCAACTTGACGAGGAAAGAAGGTGCATGACCTTGAAGAAATCCAAGAGTCGTGACAGGAAGGAAAGCCAATTGAAGCCACCTTAGGACCAAGCCATATTATTTTCCACCTTGGTCCCATGGTGGAATCATGACTACCTAAGGTCCTAGGAGGATCCTAGGATATCATGGGTTCAAGGCGGATTTCCGACCACCTTGGTCCCTAGGTGGGATTATGATCACCTAAGGTCCTAGGAGGGTCATGGGCCCTTTTTACCTCCAAGGCAGTTTTTGGTCAACTTAGGTTTAAGGCAAAAAATTGGTCAACATTGACCAGACAATAGTTGGCAGATGCCCAAATACCAGAATCTATGTGTCTCAAGCATGAATACGAAGGAAAGTTTGAATCCAACACTAAATGATCAAGGCGTCTCTAAACAAGAGTAAGCATGGATATTTGGATCCGGATCCAGTACGAAGCCGGATGAAGACTTACCTAGTTTAAAGTTAGAGTTAGATCATGTTTCCACCTTGTAAACATGTAAAGAGATGCTCAAAACATGTAAAGAGATGTTCAAAACTTGTACGAAAGTTTGACATCCGATTGAAATTAAGCACGCAATCGTCAAACATCAATATATCTACCTTTTGCCTCCTCAAACCCTTGTCTCTGCTTCCATTCTTTGGCGACTTCGCCTAGATTTTGCTTGAGATCGAGCTTGGAGCGGTCTAATCGGGCCAAGTTCAGCACATAGTCATCAGGACCTCCGACAGGTCCCTACGAAGGAACCGGGGCTTTGGGTCTTAAAATGCGCCAACCGGATTATCTTGCGTATCGCAGTTCCGACCAGCCTCCTTCGACGCGAGCTGCGGCGTATCGTCTCTGGCGTCGAGGGTGCACGAGGACGTGTCAGTGTAGGCCAGAATATTTCCACCCT
Source organism: Lolium rigidum (assembly GCF_022539505.1). Taxonomy (NCBI): domain Eukaryota; kingdom Viridiplantae; phylum Streptophyta; class Magnoliopsida; order Poales; family Poaceae; genus Lolium; species Lolium rigidum. The sequence goes on along the minus strand of NC_061509.1, from coordinate 4,973,766 downwards.
AGCATCAAGGCAACAAATTTTTGGCCTTAGCCGGACATTCTATCGTTTAGCTCTAGGCGAAAACTTTTAGGCCTAACATGCCTCAACAATCTGCCGATGTGGACGTTGCGGCCCCGCTGATGCCCATGGACGACGCCATCACACTGGGGCTCGTCGCGACTGGCGTGCTGGCGTCCGTGTTCCACCTGTCCAAGGCCGTCCTTGACCGCATCCCGGCCAAGCTGTCCGTATTCGGGACGCGATCTGCCAAGCTAAAGGTCACCAGGTACGTCGAACGACAGGGCATCACCTGCGGGGTCAACTCCAACGGTGTGAGCCATTACAACCCCGACGCGTGGCTGGTGCTACGTCTCGATGATGACACCTGGAAACCCTACCCCTGGAGTGCTAACAGGAGCATGGCACCGGCGCAACAGTCCCTCACAGGTTCGTGATAATGTCTAGCTCGAAAAAAGTCAAGTTTGAGGCATGTCGCCGGGTAACTACCTCCATACCTCTCCCAAATGTCTGAGTGTGTCCGCAATTTGTGTCGGGCGAGAGTATGTCTGTGCGCAATTTGGAGCCTCAGACTGGAGACCCTCTTATAATGTGATCCAAATTTATATAAATGCTAACTTATGATGAGTGGAACGAGGAGTGGATCATCATTGACTAGGCTACCACCACTATATATACCTCTTTGTAAGCCGCCAACCATGGTGTCTACAATACTGAAAAAATCTAATTTGTAGCCAAAATTTTGTGTCTTAGGACATCTCCAACGGGGCGACGCATTTCGGACGCCCAACAGTGGTCGCGAGCGTCCGTTTGCATCGTCCCGCAGACATATTTTATCCGCGCGTCTGTTTGCGTCTGGGTGTGCTCCCACCGGGGCGACCCATTTTTAGATTTGCAACGCATTTAAAAATATAAAAAGTAGTACATTTAAATGCATAAAAACTATACAATGTAGATCTAGAAGACTAGACTACTTGCTTCCGGACGGGCCGGCACCGTCGTTGCGTCGCTCCATCGCCTGCTTCTCCGCCGCCTCCCGTGCGGCTGCTATGGCTCGGTGCGCCGCCGCGTCCTCTTGCAAGCACTGCTCCAGCCTCGCGTTCGCGGCGTCGTCTTTGAGCGTCTTGAAAGTCTCGACGATAGCCCTCTGCTCCGCCGCCCTCTCCTCCAGCGTAGGCGCATCAGGGTCATCGGAAGACCAAGATATCTCGGAGTCGGAGTCCTCTGCGGCTGCGGCGGCCGCCAGCCTGCGCTGTTCCAGCTCGGCGTCCAACGTCGCGTGGCCCGCCCGCTCCTCCTCTGCTTCCTTCTCCGCGAGTGCCAAGGCCTTGGCGTCCCTGACCGGGTCGAGGAGGTCGCCCCGTGCTGTCGTCGGAGTCGAACTCCTCGTCCGAGCTCAAGGCCGGGGGAGGTGGAGTGGGAGGTGTAGGTGGAGGTGGAGGCGCGGCAACCTGGCCGCGGCCGGCTTTGCTCATGGTGGCTACAGCGGAGTTTGAGCGGCAGCGGCGCTACTGCGGAGGTTGTGCGGCGGCTAGGGTTTTTGCGGGGAGGAGATGAGATGCTGTCCACCCCTGTTTATATAGATCAGAGGCAGGGTGACGGCCGCGACACACGTGGCAACGCCATTACTTCGTGCGCAGAGGTAGGCGACGGCCGCGCGCTATGCGAGGCATCGCCATTTACGCGGCTGCAGACTGCCGAAGCGACGCCTCGGCGCCAGTACTGGCAGAGAAAACGCATCGACGCTGAGTCACAGCCAGGTGGGTCAGACAAAACGTCCGCCAGACGCGAACGGACACTTTCCGCGTCTGCGCAGCGTCCGCAGATACGCATCCCAGACGCATATTTGGGCAAGTTTTGCGTCTCCCGGATGGCCGATCACTTTGCGTCGCCCCGCAGTGGTGCCAGACGCATTTCCGCTGGAGATGCCACGGGCCACGCACACATGACACATGTCAGTGACACGTCACTCGTACAGCTGTACCAGCGCCGTGTGTCCAAATGGTTTCGTCTCCTTCTCCAATTTCCCTCCCCGTTTTCCCGTTCCCGCCATGGTTTCCCTCCACTGCTCGCTCCGTCCCGCTCCCATTCCGTATTAAATCTCCTACCCGTCCCCCGCCAATCCTCCCAGACCGCGCGCGTTCACACCTCCACGGCGCAAAAGCCCGCGACGAAGCTCTCCCCCGCGCCTCCCTACCGGCCATGGACCGCCGCGCCCGCGCCGCCCCGCGCAGAGAGGAGGAGCGCCCGAGCCACGGCCGGTTCCTCCGCCCCGGCGCGCTCGCGCGGCTGCGGGACTCCAGGATCGTCGCCCGCTCCCTCCGTTCGTCGGCGGCGGCGGCGCGCCTCTCGCTCCCGTCCGCCCCTCCGTCCCCCGCGCCGGCGGAGCCGCAGCAGCGGCAAGACGCCGTGCCGCACTTCCTGGCGGGGTCCACGAGGGGCATGTGCGGCGTGGGGCGGTACCCGCTCAGGCGGAGGATGGCCGCGGCCAGGTGCGTCGTGTTCCTGCCGCCGCCGCCGTCGCCGGAGGCGTTCTGGGAACCGTCGTCGGATCTCATCTTCTGACAGCCTGGCTAGCGCCGGAATTGGCTCTGGGGACGTGCGTTTAGATTCGTGTTTCCAGATCTCTGTGCAGATGGTTTTGCTGGTCCGGCAGGCTGGGGCTGATGGGTAGATCTGCTGCTGTTCCGATCTGATGTCGTGTATTACTGGTGTTGTAATTGATCCAAACTTACAAGTTTGTGAATTGGACTCATAGTATAACTTTCTTAGTTTCATAATAAAAAGGTTTGATGCATGGATGGACACCAAATTGAGGAATTGGCATTGGACTGGAAGAATTGCATGCGTTTGGATGCTAATAACAGACTTGCAACTCTGAAACTTGTCCCGTTCCAAGAACTACGCCGCTCCTTGTACCCGGCCAAATAAATTCATCAAAGACCAAATAAGCAATTGCGGATGAGCACCAGTCTGGAGCCTGGACTGTCATCTGTACTGTGTACTCCAATTGACTAATCACCTTTCTGGCAAACTGGCAACCCCGTTCCGATCAACTTCTCAAATAAACAAGTAATGAAGTGCATTTGAGATGGAAATTTCATCTTATCAAAGATCATGTTAATTTTGCATAGTCATAATTGCCAAACTTGTCCTGGTTCTGCTAAAACCAGTTGCTAAACTCATTTGTATTACTAAAAGGTGGATATATAAATATATTCCACCTTCACAATGGATCATACAAAGGGAGAAAAATGGCACTAGAAAAATAATTGCTCAATGCACAAAATCGACATGTTCTTATATGCCATTTCGTTTTATTTTAGTCGGTTTATATTTATTAGAATTACACCCTTACCCATGTACCAAAAATGTCGTTGTTTTTACTGAATTTTAAGTGTTCAAAGGTGCTTATTCACAACTTGGCAATTCTTTGAAAAATTCTTCACACGATGCCTACCAAAGTTAGGAGCTGTGAAGCTTCAAAAGTGAAGAAAGATGCACAACAAGAACAAACATAGCGTTCTTGGCTAAATTATCTAATATGTGTTCATCTTTCAAATTGCCACTTTAGACTGACGTGGATTTTCATATAATTAGGAAATGATAGGATAAATATATGGTATGTGGTATGTCTACTCGTACTTTTATGCTTAATGCAATTATTGAGCATAGATATACATATGGAATTAAATCTTATAGGAGGGCTTTCACTTGGAGTTACAATCATGTGGTGCCCATCTTTGAAAAGGTACCTAGGATTTTAATATCACTGGATTTGGAGGAACAATTTCCCTTGACTTTGGTTACATCTATAGAAAAAGGTTGTCTGATCGTGCTCCCCTTCTTTTGGAAAGCTGGTGATATGGTGATCCAGGATTCCCCTTTTAGATTCAAGAATGCTTGGTTAATGAATAATGTTTTCGTGACATTATGGTTAGGATTGGAATTAACCCATAACAAGCTAGTCTAGATGTATGGCACACCAAGTCGAGAAAACCGAGAAAGGTTTTAAGTGGATGGAGTAAAAAAACGAGGATAGTTGCTAGTCAGTATAAAACATAAAAAAGTTAAGTTGTTTGAGAGAATTGAAGCTATCTATAATATCTAAATAGGAGCAACCCACTAAGTTGAATTCTTTCAACATGCAAGGTGTCCACCTCATCAAGCATCAAGGACTAATCCTATCTTGCCACCTAGACAAATCTGCCACCTAATCAAAAAGAAAAAACTGCGCGTTCGGTTCCATACGTTCTGTTTATGGACCCCCACGAAACTGTTCGATTCACCTCCTCCTAACGCACTTTCTCTTCATCTCCTACTTTCCCTCTTCGTCTACCCCACTATTTCCACAAGAAATGAATACAGAGGAAAACAGATCATATATAACTGATAGGTCCATGATTGATAAAGCCATATTATGCTCTTCCTCTCCTCTCTGGCCAGGGCTCCTGCTCTTCCTATGCTCTTTCTTCTCCAACCATATCCAACGAGATTAGTGGTATGCCCCAGAACACCAATATATTGGCGTGAACCTCCCCTCTCGGTTGGCCTCCTGAGTCCCGCCGTCCGTATCCCCTCTGCTAATTCAACCATTGCCTGCATCCATTAACACAAGGCCAGCCGTTGCTACCTTTTGAGCTTTGAACAAGCAATCTGGACATACTTTTTTTGCTGCAGGTCTAGATGATTTATTTATTTCTTACATCCGACAAGGAGTGCAAGCTGGAATTAACGTGATTTACATAATGTATTCCAAATATATACGAGGGTGTTTCAAAATCTGCAGAAGCTTGTGGGATTCTTCAGTGAGTAAACTCAGCAGCTCCTATATTGTTGATTTTTATGGCACACTCGTATCAGGCAGAAGCCTGTAATGCGGCATCTGCCAAAGGGCTCCTCAAACCGAATCTGACTGTCCGCCCCCATATCCGTGCAGATCGATTGGTTGCCGTAGCTGCGCGTTTCAGGACGACAAAGAACTGAACCCATGCTCGTCTCGAAGCAAACCACCCATCATTCAATGGTCTTCTTCAATTTTGATCTGAAGAAGGTGGAGATATAAAGGAGCAGGTAAATAAGGTGCCCTCATTGTGATTTTTATGGTCTGTACCAGATATGCTCAATGAGAAATATCATTGATATTTGTTTGACATAATTAATTATTCAGAATATACATACACGTTTTCTACTCAACTGCAGTATTATACTGACAAAGCTTTTTGATATATATGACCATCTCAACAGGTTACAATCACAGTTACAAACTGAAAGAGACATGCATCTTTATCACTTATACTTATCACCATATCAGGTATATCTTTAATTTTCTTCCAAATTTGCAAGTATCTACACTCCAAGATAATAATTAGCACACAATTCTAGCTAATTACCTGATATGGTGACATATTGAGTTTACACCATACGGATTGAATTTACACCATTTGCCGAGTGTTGATTATACAAATTAGTGATCTTTTGTGTTACACATATATGCAAAATTTTATTTTATTATGTGCACTATACTCTCTTTTTTTTTTCCTCAGCGAGACATTGTACATCGTGGGAAAAAAAGGTATGTAACGCCAGTTAGATTTCTGATGCCAAAGATTTTGTTAATTGTGTCATCATGAACAAATGTATATTTTTTCATCATGTCTCTTCAAGTTCCCACTACACATCGCCGTCTCATCAGCGCCATCGTCATGCTGCATACCTCCAAGATCAAGCTCGATTGCCCCTCGACCAAGTCAAAAAAGCATTACCTCCTAATTCTAATTGGTGAGCGTGCATTCCTTGCTTGCGAACTGATTTATACAGTGTGCCTTGCATACCGAACTATGCCTGAGTATGTGATTGGTAACAGAAACTCAGCTTTTTTTATCTACCTATGACATACACTTTCATCTCTTTCTGAAAGATATACATTCTCATGTGTCAAATCTCGATCTATGGGGTACTTACACATTTCAGCACAATTTTCTGTACCTACCTGCACCTGAATTCTTATTGATGTTTAATGGCTTACAACTATTTGATTCCAGGGCCGGTTGTCTCTTTGCTTTTACAATTTTTTTGCTTAAGCAGGTAAGTTAATTAGTATGCATCACCCCTACAACATTTTCGGCATACATATAGATCTAACGCTCTCAGGTTTCGTCAAGAAAGCACTACATGGTTGATCATGTTATAGACACACTTTCGAAGTTGACATATGGCCATAGAGAGCCGGGTGCTCATATAATCATGTGGTAAGCACAGATGTGAGAAAATGAATATCCTCATAATTTTGTTGTCATGTTCTTGATCAAGCCTGGCAAAGGTGAAGAGTTTTAGGTTCTGAATATATATTATGTTAAATTCATTTTCTGCATATTTATTTGTTTCCAACACTTAATTTAATAGATTTGTATTATAAAATTTCCGCAGCAACGCGCGGGGCATCATCTAGTTGTTTGAATGGGTATGACACATGATAGAACAAATTGCATGGTTTCTTAGATAGAAAGATGCGAAGTGGGATGAACGGGCTAATTAAAGAAGTTGAAATCAATGAAGGAGATTCAAATACAAAGTTTCTCCAAGCTAAAACTAATGGGAGACTTGAATATAAACATAATTGTTAGTTTAATGAAAGGTGATGAGGTGATCACTTGATAGAAAATTTGAAGATGCACATTAGGCATCCTATAGGGACAAATGTTTTCCGGTCTTAGGAAGGGATTGACAACATTGATGATATTGCAAGAATTTTTTTAGTTTCTCTTTTCACACTTGAAGAAATTTAATAAGTGGTGTCTGGTATGGAAGATAATGAATCACCATAGCTACATGGATTTCCAGCTGACTTTGTCGGGCCTTTTGTATTGTATTAAAATTTTCTTAAAGATTGGATAATTTTATCTTCATGAAATGGATTAAAAAATGTTGAATCATGGATTTGTTACCTTGGTTCCAACGTGTAAAAACCTAGACGATGTAAAAAAATCAGGTTCATGTGTTTAATAAGGGCGGGATTTAAGATAATTACCAAATAACCGATGAACACACTTTCTTCCCCCCCCCCGACTTAGTAGTCCGAACCACCTTGTTATGCCTACACATTCATGATCCTATGATCAGTGTGCCGTGAACACATAATCGAACTGGTACCGGATTACATCATCCATTGCATACTGAACAAATGTATTACATAGTCTTACACAACAATCATGAAGGAGTAGTTCAACTCTAATGCAGCGGAAATACTTCAAACAAAAGCATCATGATGCACAAGTCAAGCCTTAATCATACGTGCAGCTGACTGGGAGAATGCTCCTACTTCGCATAGATGTTATCGGATCCTTCTTGATCATTGTACTCTTCCAAGACTGATCAAGTAAATAGCCAAAACAATAATGCCAGTGAGTACGTTGAATGAACTCGCAAACGACCTTAGAAGAGAAGTAAATAAAATGCATTTTTGATGTAGCAAGGAACATGCTCTAATCTAAGGCTTACCGGAGAAACAATAGTTTCTCTTGTCGGTATGACTGAAGGAGATATGCCCTAGAGGCAATAATAAAATGGTTATTATTTATATCTTTATGTTTATGATAAATGTTTATATATCATGCTATAATTGTATTAACCGAAACATTAGTACATGTGTGATATGTAGACAAACAAAGAGTCCCTAGTATGCCTCTTAACTAGCTTGTTGATTAATGGATGATTAGTTTCATAATCATGAACATTGGATGTTATTAATAACAAGGTTATATCATTGTATGAATGATGTAATGGACACACCCAATTAAGCGTAGCATAAGATCTCGTCATTAAGTTATTTGCTATAAGCTTTCGATACATAGTTACCTAGTCCTTATGACCATGAGATCATGTAAATCACTTATACCGGAAAGGTACTTTGATTACATCAAACGCCACTGCGTAAATGGGTGGTTATAAAGGTGGGATTAAGTATCCGGAAAGTATGAGTTGAGGCATATGGATCAACAGTGGGATTTGTCCATCCCGATGACGGATAGATATACTCCGGGCCCTCTCGGTGGAATGTCGTCTAATGTCTTGCAAGCATATGAATAAGTTCATAAGAGACCACATACCACGGTACGAGTAAAGAGTACTTGTCGAGAGACGAGGATGAACAAGGTATAGAGTGATACCGAAGATCAAACCTCGGACAAGTAAAATATCACGTGACAAAGGGAATTGGTATCGTATGTGAATGGTTCATTCGATCACTAAAGTCATCGTTGAATATGTGGGAGCCATTATGGATAACCAGATCCCGCTATTGGTTATTGGTCGGAGTGAGTACTCAACCATGTCCGCATAGTTCACGAACCGTAGGGTGACACACTTAAAGTTGGATGTTGAAATGGTAGAACTTGAATATGGAATGGAGTTCGAATATTTGTTTGGAGTCCCGGATGAGATCCCGGACATCACGAGGAGTTCCGGAATGGTCCGGAGAATAAGATTCATATATAGGATGTCATTTTATGTGAATTAAAATGATCCGAAAGGTTCTACGGAAGGTTCTAGAAGGTTCTAGAAAAGTCCGGAAGAAATAAGGATGGAAGGTGGAGTCCCAGAGGGACTCCACCCACCTTGGCCGGCCAACCTAAGGGAGGAGGAGTCCCAAGTGGACTCCCCACCATGGTGGCCGGCCACCCCACCAAGGAAAGGGGGGAGTCCCACTCCCCCTAGGTTTGGACACTTGGAAGGTTTTGTTGGGGTCTTATTCGGACTCTTTGACCTAAACCTTGGGGCCTCCACCTATATAAAGAGGGGGAGAGAGGGGCTGGCCGGCCACTCAAGCCACTCAAGCCACCACCATGGCCGCACCCCTCAAGGGTGCCCTAGCCGGCGCCCCTCTCCCCAAACCCTAGCGGTCTCTCTCCTCCACCACATCCCGCACGCTTAAGCGAAGCTCTGCCGGATTTCTCCACCACCATCGACACCACACCATCGTGCTGTCGGATTCAAGAGGAGCTACTACTTCCGCTGCCCGCTGGAACGGGGAGGTGAACGTCGTCTTCATCAACAACCGAACGTGTGACCGAGTACGGAGGTGCTGCCCGTTCGTGGCGCCGGAAGCGATCGTGATCAAGATCTTCTACGCGCTTTTGCAAGCGGCAAGTGAACGTCTACCCCAGCAACAAGAGCCTCATCTTGTAGGCTTTGGAATCTCTTCAAGGGTGAGACTCGATACCCCCTCGTTGCTACCGTCTTCTAGATTGCATCTTGGCTTGGATTGCGTGTTCGCGGTAGGAAATTTTTTGTTTTCTATGCAACGTTCTCCTACAGTGGTATCAGATTCGTGTCTATGCATAGATGGTTGCACGAGTAGAACACAATGGTTTTGTGGGCGTTGATGCTCTTGTTGTCTTTAGTTTGAGTACTTTGCATCTTTGTGGCATAGTGGGATGAAGCGGCTCGGGCTAACTTTACATGACCGCGTTCATGAGACTTGCTCCTCGTTCGACATGCAACTTGTATTGCATAAGAGGCTTTGCGGGTGTCTCGTCTCTCCTACTATAGTGAAGATTCAACTTACTCTTCTATTGACAACACTAGTATCACCGTTGTGGTTCATGTTCGTAGGTAGATTAGATCTTACTCGAAAACCCTAAACCAAGTAAAATATGCAAACCAAATTAGAGACGTCTAACTTGTTTTTGCAGGGTTTGGTGATGTGATATGGCCATGATGTGATGATGAATATGTATGAGATGATCATTATTGTATTGTGGCAACCGGCAGGAGCCTTATGGTTGTCTTTAAATTTCATGTTGAGTAGTATTTCAAAGTAGTTGTAATAGTTGCTACATGAGGTGAACAACCATGAAGACGGCGCCATGGACCTTGACGCTACGCCGACGATGATGGAGATCATGCCCGTTGATGATGGAGATCATGTCCATGCTTTAGAGATGAAGATCGAAGGCGCAAAGACAAAAGGGCCATATCATATCACATATGAACTGCATGTGATGTTAATCCTTTTATGCATCTTATTTTGCTTAGATCGCGACGGTAGCATTATAAGATGATCCCTCACATTAATATCAAGATAATAAAGTGTTCTCCCCTAGTATGCACCGTTGTACAGTTCGTCGTTTCGAAGCATCTCGTGATGATCGGATGTGATAGATTCAACGATTCACATACAACGGGTGTAAGCCATGTTGCACACGCAGAATACTTGGGTTTGCTTGACGAGCCTAGCATGTACAGACATGGCCTCGGGACAACGGAAACCGAAAGGTTGAACACGAGTCATATGGATGATATGATCAACATGTTGATGTTCACCATTGAAGCTACATCATCTCACGTGATGATCGGTTTTTGGTGTAGTGAATTTGGATCGTGTACCACTTAACAACTATGAGGGATGTTGTATTAAGTGGGAGTTCATTAGTAATTAGATTAAAACATGAACTAATTATCATAAACATAGTCTGAGTAGTATTTTTAATTAATTTTGTAGTATTGGCATCCGTTTACTACTATGCGCTAGTCTTGTAATTGAGATATAAATACTGCTAAAATCTGACAAGAAACTTTACGGATTGGTACCGTATTGTTAAAGAATCAAGAGTTAATTAAGTCCTATTGCAAACTTTTAGTAAACCTCACATTGTTGATTCAAAGAGCTATGGTTTCAATTAGTACCTAAAGTTATCTTGTCTCCGTGAAACTTGAAGTTCAAATCTGTTTGAAAAGTAAGGAGCTGAAAATTTAGTTTTCAGAATTAATCAAAGGTATGAGATATATGTGATATCTAAGACCTTATTGCAAGATGATAGAATATAAATTTGGTGAGACTACATAAACTCATAAGTTTTATGGGAATGTATGAAGGTTGAAGACGCCAAAGCGTCACAATCCTCCAACTATTGGGGCACTAATAATATTTGCATATCCATGAAGTTATCATCCTTAGTATGCACCGTTGCTAAGACTCGTCGTATCGAAGCATCACGTGATGATCGGGTGTTATAGATTCTACGTGTGCTTACAACGGGTGCAAGCCAGATTTGCACATGAAAATACTAAGGTTAAACTTTATGAGCCTAGCATGTACGGACATGGTCTCGTAAAGTTGTTATGAATTGATGGATAAAATTATGAGTGAAATTGTTCATCATATTACAAAGTTACTAATAGTGAAATCTAGAACACTTTGATCATATGATGATCAACTTCAAAATAAGAACCTCAAGGTTATTGGTATTAGACCAACAAACCTAGAAGTTATTAATGTTGAAGTGTTTTTCTGAATAATGAGGAAAGATAAAAGAGAAACTGCAAAAGATATTTTGGCGAAAAGAAAGAAAAGACTAGAAAGTCTAGCTCAGGTGTATATAAATGATATACATGTTATGGTTGTATTCCTAGTTAAGTCACACAATGAAATTCTTGGGTATTAGTACCATATTGGTTGGTATGAAGTGTCATACAAAATAACGCAATACGAGAATTCAATGGCCTAAGTGACTGACAAAGAATATGACAGGAATGCACGTCTGGAACAAAATAAAGTGTTATTGTGTTCGTCGTTGGCATTCTATCTAGCCCTTAGAATTTATAATAAAGAACTTAATAATTGTTATTTTGCTCTGGTTAAATGAAAACAATGAGTTGTTCAAATTATGACATTACTCCATGTGCGATGGATAAGTTATTATAAATCTTAATGGTGAAACACACATACATAAAACTGACGCTAAAATGCCATAAGGCAAATGATTTGAATTCCACTTATTTGTGGAACCGCCATTTAGGTCATGTTAGAAAGGAACGCATGAAGGAACTCCATGCAAATGGATTTTTGGAGTCATTTGATTTTTGAATCATTTGGCGCTTGCAAATCTTTTCTAAAGAGAATGATTAAAATACCGTTCATAGGCCAAAAGTTGAACGGACAACTAACTTAGTGGAAAAATACATGATGATGTATGTGGTTCACTGGGCATAGTTGTGTGCGGGAGATTCTTCTACTTCATGAAAACTTTCAACAATGAATTGAGTATATATATGTGGATATATTCAATAAGGAAGAAGTTTGAAACATTTGAATGGATTCAAATAAATTTCAGCATGAAGTAGAAATCATCGTAATAGAAAATTCAAATATCTATGATTGGATCATAGTGGAAATATTTGAATTACTAGTTTTAGCGAACATCTAAAAGAGTTATGAAATTGTTCTACAACTCACATTTCTTGGAGTATCATAGTGATGATGAAGTATCCGAGAGATGTATCCAAACCTAGTTGGGTCAATGATGAGACAAAATATTAATGCCATTATATTTTTGTGAATTATGCTTTAGAGACTACCGCTTTACACTGAATAGAGCGTCATCATGATCCGTTGAAATGACATCATACGAGTTATGACATGGGTATAAACCCTAATAGTCTTTTCTTAAATTTTGGCATGCATAGCATAAGTAAATAAGTTTACAACCAAAATCGGATGAATGTCTTTGTTGGTTATCCCAAAGAATTGATTGGGAATTCTTCCCACGAGACAAAGACAAAAGTGTTTGTCAATGTTTCTTATTTCCGAGAAATTGTTTCTAGTGAAGTATTTGAGTGGGAGGACAATATAATTTGATAAGGTTTATGAAACTGAGCATAATGATCAGAGTAGCGCAGCATCGGAATTGGTTTCGGAAGCGGCCACAACGATCATGGCTCCCATGACTACAAAGTGTTTTAGTCATGGAGATCGAAGTACATATTGAACCTTGTAGGTATGGTTTACTTTGTGATCAAATAAATGATTTGTGGACAAAGAATTGATTTTGAACAATGATAAACCAACTACAAACAAAGAAGTTATGATGGGCCCTGACTCCGTTAAAATGGCTATACGCCATGAAATCCAAGATAGATAAATACTTTTTGAAAGTAAATGGATCTATAGAATTGATGGACTTGGATGAAATATCCTTGAAGAAGCTTGACTTGTCGAAAAGTTGTTTACGACAAAGTTCAAAGAGTTGACTACGATAAGATTAGATCTTCCGTAGCAATGCTTATAGTCTATGAGGATTATTCTAGTAATCGCTACATATTTCTTTTATGAGATATGCTAGTAGGATGGCAAAATATATTACTTAACGAAGTGTGTAGTAAAGGTGTATACAAGATACAACCAAGAGTTTTGCCTCGTCCGTAGAATACTAGATAGGTATACAAACTTCAATTGGATGAAGTGAGTATCGCGGAGTTGGAATCTTCACCGAGATGAAATAGTCAAAGAGTTTTTGATTTCATCAAGAGACGATGAAGAGGCTTGTATTTGCAAGAAATTAAGTGGGAGCGCTGAGACATATTTATAATACTTTATGTAGGTGACATATAGTTGGTTATAAATGATGTAATTATATACTTGATTAAAAAGGTTTCATTGAGAATTAACTTCAATGAAAGGATATGGACTGAAACAAATTTAGTGTCAAGATCTATGAAGATAGATTGAAACACATAAATAATTTTAAGTCAAAGTACATATGATGGATATTGAAGTAGTTCAATATAGAAATATTAAGAAAATGTTCTTGTCATGTGAAGGTTTAACAAGACTTGAGTGTATCTGACACTCAATAAGTAAAAACACATGAGTGATTATAGATCACGAATAATATGTACACAATCAAATATCATGTGCTATAAAGTGTTATGAGAATATACCAGAATGATTCATATGATGATCATTGGACGACAGTAAGAATATCCTTGAGTACTTTAGAAGAACTAAGGATATATATATATTTTTTTGTATGAAGAAATGACAAACAAATCGCTGTAAGGTGTTACACCGATATTGGTTTTGTCACATATAAAATATAATTTCAATCTCAAATTAGACTAAGTGTTGTTTAAAAGGTAGCACAATGAGCTAGAAGTTGTCTATGCTAGATTTAGAAGAGTTCTAAATATTGTGACGGATTCTACAAAAGAAGGCGAGTATGTCATTATTTTGACAATGACAAAGGATGTTAAGTCAAGAGGTTATTTGAGAACTTGGTGCAGTTCCGACAGAGTCAGAACTTTGAAGCTATATTGTGTGTGACAATATTAGTGACATATTTCAGACAGCGGAATTAAGGTTCCACCAGAAGATCAAACATATTTAATGCCGACTCATTTGGAAATGAGTGATGCGTTGAGACGCAAATGAATTACAAAATACATACGTTTCTGAGCGTGTCAGATCCGTTGACTAAAAACCTCTCCCGTGAGCAATACATGATAAAGCACCATAAGGCCAAGGTGTTATATCTTTACAAATGTAAACTAGATTATTGACTCTAGTGCAAGTGGGAGACTGAAGGAGATATGCCCTAGAGGCAATAATAAAATGGTTATTATTTATATCTTTATGTTTATGATAAATGTTTATATATCATGCTATAATTGTATTAACCGAAACATTAGTACATGTGTGATATGTAGACAAACAAAGAGTCCCTAGTATGCCTCTTAACTAGCTTGTTGATTAATGGATGATTAGTTTCATAATCATGAACATTGGATGTTATTAATAACAAGGTTATATCATTGTATGAATGATGTAATGGACACACCCAATTAAGCGTAGCATAAGATCTCGTCATTAAGTTATTTGCTATAAGCTTTCGATACATAGTTACCTAGTCCTTATGACCATGAGATCATGTAAATCACTTATACCGGAAAGGTACTTTGATTACATCAAACGCCACTCGCGTAAATGGGTGGTTATAAAGGTGGGATTAAGTATCCGGAAAGTATGAGTTGAGGCATATGGATCAACGAGTGGGATTTGTCCATCCCGATGACGGATAGATATACTCTGGGCCCTCTCGGTGGAATGTCGTCTAATGTCTTGCAAGCATATGAATAAGTTCATAAGAGACCACATACCACGGTACGAGTAAAGAGTACTTGTCAGGAGACGAGGATGAACAAGGTATAGAGTGATACCGAAGATCAAACCTCGGACAAGTAAAATATCACGTGACAAAGGGAATTGGTATCGTATGTGAATGGTTCATTCGATCACTAAAGTCATCGTTGAATATGTGGGAGCCATTATGGATCTCCGGATCCCGCTATTGGTTATTGGTCGGAGTGAGTACTCAACCATGTCCGCATAGTTCACGAACCGTAGGGTGACACACTTAAAGTTGGATGTTGAAATGGTAGAACTTGAATATGGAATGGAGTTCGAATATTTGTTTGGAGTCCCGGATGAGATCCCGGACATCACGAGGAGTTCCGGAATGGTCCGGAGAATAAGATTCATATATAGGATGTCATTTTATGTGAATTAAAATGATCCGGAAGGTTCTACGGAAGGTTCTAGAAGGTTCTAGAAAAGTCCGGAAGAAATAAGGATGGAAGGTGGAGTCCCAGAGGGACTCCACCCACCTTGGCCGGCCAACCTAAGGGAGGAGGAGTCCCAAGTGGACTCCCCACCATGGTGGCCGGCCACCCCACCAAGGAAAGGGGGAGTCCCACTCCCCCTAGGTTTGGACACTTGGAAGGTTTTGTTGGGGTCTTATTCGGACTCTTTGACCTAAACCTTGGGGCCTCCACCTATATAAAGAGGGGGAGAGAGGGGCTGGCCGGCCACTTAAGCCACTCAAGCCACCACCATGGCCGCACCCCTCAAGGGTGCCCTAGCCGGCGCCCCTCTCCCCAAACCCTAGCGGTCTCTCTCCTCCACCACATCCCGCACGCTTAAGCGAAGCTCTGCCGGATTTCTCCACCACCATCGACACCACACCGTCGTGCTGTCGGATTCAAGAGGAGCTACTACTTCCGCTGCCCGCTGGAACGGGGAGGTGAACATCGTCTTCATCAACAACCAAACGTGTGACCGAGTACGGAGGTGCTGCCCGTTCGTGGCGCCGGAAGCGATCGTGATCAAGATCTTCTACGCGCTTTTGCAAGCGGCAAGTGAACGTCTACCCCAGCAACAAGAGCCTCATCTTGTAGGCTTTGGAATCTCTTCAAGGGTGAGACTCGATACCCCCTCGTTGCTACCGTCTTCTAGATTGCATCTTGGCTTGGATTGCGTGTTCGCGGTAGGAAATTTTTTGTTTTCTATGCAACGTTCTCCTACAATGACATCTATATATCTTTATTGAATAAGATATTTTACAAAACAAGAGTTTATTTATAAGACTAATTGGTAAGGGTCACCCAGTTTATCCCGCTCTGATCATCTCCATATGACCGAGAATTTCCTTCACCTACCACTGCACCTCCCAGGTACTCGACTACCAATCCTAGTGGTGTCCTTTCCATACCAATTTTAAAAAAGTACCAAAATCAAAGTCCTTTGGTGGAAGTATCATGTCTTCCCAACCCTTCGTAACTGCGGACACGGCTATTCGAATAGGTTTCACTCTAACGTTTTGCATTTTCCCCACAAAATCCAGATACTTATCACGTGGACATCATCCCTGGTCCCTGCGTACCAATTTCTCTACCAAATTGTTGAATGACAATGGCTGTAACATGTGCGTTCAGGCTGAGTACTCATAGCTGGGGGTCAAAAGATAGCCAACAAGTTGTGGGGTCGGCCGACCCCACAACCACAACATGGCACCGCCGTTGGCAACATATGTCATGACAAGCATTTGATGGTAGTTTTTCACCTGTTGGCCTGATACAAGACGGACATGAAGAGATGAAACCTCTCCACACCTCCACCAAGCGGAAATTCAATTCGGCTCCCGGGTGCGTATGCTCCCTCTACCAACAAAATATATTTTAAAGTGTGGAAAAATTTTGACAAAAAATTCTACATGTACATCTCCATAATATATGTGTGTGCGTCAAGTTTCACGAAAAAATAATATTTTTTATGACCTATGTAAAAAAGAGAAAATTTATCCTGTGAAAAGCATTGTTTTAAGCACTGAATTTTGTCTTTTTTACACATGTCACATGATAAGTTCATTTTTTATGAAACGACTTTGTGAGCGCGTTGCACATGAAGATGTACGTGCGAATTTTTTGTTTCAATTTTTTTGAAATTTAAAATATGTGCAAGATGCATTTTAAAATATAGGGAGCATATGCTCCCATGTTCCAAAACACCACTCCCTCCACCAAGTCATTTTTTAACGAGGGCTTAAGGTTGTACCCGGCATACCTCAATAGGCAAATGAGCTGATTTTTAAATAGCATTTTTTTTCTTTCTAATATTAGAGAAAACGGATACACCTACACCCGGATGCATCCTGGTATTTTCCAATGGGCTGCGTCCTATTATAATGGAAGAATTACAGACGTCCATGATGAGTCTCATATCAAAACGAACAAAGTACTGGACTGGATGCTACCAAGTAACACAAGAAGCAAACTCCATGCAATCCGGTCCCGTTCCTCCGGCCACGGCCGTTCTGTCGCCGGCGAGGCGGCCGACCGTTGGCACTAAAGTTCGATTTACTCGTCGTAAACATGGAAATCTGCCGTGACAATCTGATCATCCAACCCAACATTACCTTTCCTCCTCTCCCTCTGCTGATTGACAGATCGAAAACTCCACCAGATTCTATATATCGATCAGCCGGTCAATCAATCAGTCGGTCTCTTTCCTTTCTTATATATCGAAATATATTTCCTTTCCTTAGCCAAGTTGCCTACAGCCACTACATATAGGGATTCTGTCAGCGGTCCAGCTATGCACGAGGAGAAGTCCACTTCATCTGAAGACGGCGGTCCAGCACCGGCCCGGCCCAAGCGTGACAAGCGGGTCCCTTCCTGGATGGCAGATGGCCATTGGGTCACGTGAACAGTAGAGTAGCTATATAAGGTGGAACGCTAGAACCGTGGGAGTTGTCGAGTATTATCCGAGTTGTAATTAAGCGGCGATGCCGTGGAGTACCGGGCTGAAGGGGTGGTTGGTTGCAGCCAGCCTCCTAACAATTCTCGTTTGAATTCCAATCTACTCGAGAGATCTAGATAGTTGCTCACAATTGGTAATCAGAGCCATACGATCCACAGATCTGGAGCTTCCCTCCCACCCACACCATACCCGGTTCGCCGGCCGACGTAGAGCAGAAGCCATGGAGAATCTCTCGCCGGAATCCAAGGCCTTGTACCAGCTTCTCCGATCGGAGACGAAGGAGGAGTACGAGAGCCGCTTCGCCACATACAAGAAGGAGATGCTCGACGCGGTCAAGGTGTTCGTCGACGACACCAAGGAGCAGATCAAGGACGTCCACACCACCGTCGATGGCGTCCGCTCGACGGTAAGCGCCGATCTGCAAGCGGCGAAGGAATCCATCGGCGCCGAGCTCGACGCCGTCAAGTCCACGCTCAGCTCCGAGATCGCGGGGCTCGCGGCCGCTGTGGATCGAGCGATGCGCTTTGATCCAGGAGCCGTGGCGGGGAGGCCGTCGACATCCGCATCCAAGGAGGTCGACGCACGTACCGCCGGCCCAGATGGGCGCCACGGGGAACACCGAACCGGGGAACGAACCGTGCCCAAGCACACGAATTCCCGGAAGGAGGTACAAATTTCGACCGTAATTTTTTTCCTCATCGCCAGTACAACAACTCACGTTTGTCTGGGAGTGATTCTCATAATTATGCTTCTGGTTTCCGTTCCGATCTACCTCAATTCGATGGATCCAACCCTAAACTGTGGCAACGACGTTGTGAGGACCATTTTCGGAGGAACCTGACGGCGTCCAATCTCTGGGTCACCCTTGCTGCTGATCACTTCCCGGGTGTAGCAGCAACTTGGTTAGAGGCATTCTTACAGCAGTATCCGCAACCCAGCTTGGATGCAGTTCACCGAAGCGATCTTGGCTCGATTCGAGCGAAACCGAGCATCCGATACTCTGCAGGCGATTGTTCCACATCAGGCAGGAAACCACTATAGAGGATTATGTGTCTCGTTTCTCTGAGTTGATGGATCAGATCTCTGTCTATGAGGGCAAGCCGGATCCAGTTCATTACACGACCAAGTTCATCGATGGTCTCCAGTCTTCTGTACGGGTTCTAGTAGCAATTCAGCAGCCGAAAACCTTGGAAGTGGCTTATTCTTTGGCTCTTCTGTATGAGGAATTGGGTGATGACAATCAGCAACAATTTCAGCAAATAGATGCATCTACCTCGAGAAGGTCCATCTCTGTACCGCCACCTCCACCGCCACCACCATCCAAGTGGGTCTCTCGAACCGTGGAGGAGAAGAAAGCTGCAGACAGTCAGAAGCCTAATAGTGTTGACAAATGGAACAGCCTCAGAGCATATCGCCGCTCCAAGAATTTGTGTTTCACTTGTGGAGAAAAGTACAGTCGTGAACATCGGTGCAAATCATCGATTCAGTTACATGTAGTGCAGGAAATGATTGATTACATGAGATCATGCACAGATAGCGATGAAGAAACACTGGAAGTTGATCAGGAGCCTGTGAATCAGCAACTGATGATGCTTTCTGTGGCAGCAGTTAGCCCGGATGTTAGTGCACCACGAACTATGCAGTTGAAGGTTCACATTCAGGGCACGATTTCCTGTTCCTTGTTGATTCCGGTAGCTCAGCTTGTTTCATCGATGAAGAGAAGGCCAAGCTTCCGACCGGCCTCGCACCGTTTACCTGTTCCAGCTTCGGTTAAGGTAGCGGGAGGCGCCGTGTTACGAGTACTACCTTTTTCCCCGATCTGCAGGTGGTCAGCCGATGGTGCCAAATTCTCGGATACCTTCAGTGGTGCTGCGTTTGGGTAGCTATGATGGTATCATAGGCTTGGATTGGCTGGGCAAGTACGAGTCCTATGACGACTCATTGGGAGCAGGGATGGCTCGGTATCCAGCATGAAGGACAGCAGGTCATCTTGCATGGTGAAGGGGAAATTCTGACTACACATGCCTTAATTGAACTTCATCCGATCGGAGAAGCCCAAACAGAGCAGCCGGTTGAGTTACCTCCGGAAGTACGATCCGTCCCGGATCGGTACTCGACAGTTTTTGATGCACCTCATCGGCCTGCCGCCGCGCCGCCTCTATGATCATCATATTCCATTGATCCCAGGCGCACGTCCTGTTTCGGTCAGACCCTATCGCGTGGCACCAGAACTCAAGACAGAAATTGAGAGGCAAATCAAGGAGCTGCTCGATCAGGGTGTTATCACGCATAGCAACAGCGCTTTCGGTTCTCCCATCCTGTTGGTTAAAAAGGCAGACAATACTTGGCGCCTGGTGGTGGATTACCGTCACCTCAATGCACTAACGGTAAAAGGGAAGTATCCACTACCAATAATCGATGAGCTACTGGATGAGCTCGCGGGTGCACATTGGTTCTCTAAGCTCGATCTCAAGGCTGGTTACCATCAGATTCGACTGGCGCCCGGCGAAGAGTATAAAACGGCATTCCAATCGCACAATGGGCACTACGAGTTCAAGGTAATGGCTTTTGGACTGACCGGCGCCCCAGCGACTTTCCAACACGCCATGAACGCGTCCCTTGCCCCTGTCCTCAGGAAGTTTGCCCTCGTCTTTTTTGACGATATATTGATCTATAGCACTACATATGAGGAGCACCTGCAACATCTGGCAACGGTTCTGGGGATATTGAAGCGTGATCAGTGGCAAGTCAAGCGTTCCAAGTGCGCGTTTGCCCAGCAGCGAGTAGCTTACTTGGGGCATGTTATCTCTGGCGACGGTGTAGCAACGAGATGACACTAAGATTCAAACGATCAAAGAGTGGCCGACGCCTACAACACTCAAGGAATTAAGGGGATTCCTAGGCCTAACTGGGTATTACCGCAAGTTTATCAAGCATTATGCTATCCTGAGTCAACCTTTAACCAATCTCTTGAAGAAGGGTGTGATGTTCATTTGGACAGAGGATACTGAAACTGCTTTTCAAGTGCTGAAGTCTGCACTTGTGACGGCACCAGTCTTGGCACTTCCTAACTTCTCGCTTCAGTTTACCATTGAAACTGACGCCTGCGATGTGGGTATTGGAGCAGTACTCTCTCAGCAAGGACATCCTTTGGCTTATGTGAGTAGAGCATTGGGTCCTCGGAATCGCACGCTCTCAGCATATGAAAAGGAGTACCTGGCTATCCTCTTAGCGGTACAACAGTGGCGCTCCTATTTACAAGTTGGCGAGTTCATTATCAGAACCGACCACAAAAGCTTGACTCACCTCACTGATCAGCGCTTGCACACCGAGTGGCAGCAGAAAGCTCTGACCAAGTTAATGGGTTTACAATATAAGGTGCAGTACAAGAAAGGAATTCACAATGGTGCAGCTGATGCGTTGTCGCGCAGACCGAATTCAGACTCCCAGCTGTTCTCTGTCACGACAATCCAACCTAGTTGGTTGTCCAAGGTACAAGCAAGCTACAGCTCAGATGCCACAGCTCAGAGAATTTTGCAGAAACTGGCAGTCGATCCCGAGTCGGATGAACATTATACCTTGAAGCACGGTGTTCTGCGCCATAAAGGAAGAATTTGGGTGGGCAACGACTTGGTGCTCCAACAACAGATTATATCTGCCTTCCATGACAGTCCGCAAGGAGGTCACTCTGGGTTCCCTGTTACTTATCGACGGCTCATTTCCCTCTTCGGCTGGCCAGCCATGAAATCTATGACTAAGGATTATGTCCGCTGTTGTCGCATCTGTCAACAAGCGAAGCCTGAACGGTTACCACCTGCTGGTCTACTGCAACCTCTTCCTGTTCCATCTGCACCATGGGAGGTGGCTACTATGGATTTTATTGATGGCCTGCCCAAGTCCCGGGGCTACAACTGCATTTTGGTAGTCGTTGACAAGTTCAGTAAGTATGCGCATTTTATTCCTCTCAGCCATCCTTATACAGCTAGCAAGGTTGCGGAGCTGTTTGTCGACAATGTCTATCGTCTGCATGGCATGCCTAAGTCCCTGGTGTCTGATCGTGACCCTATTTTTACAAGCAATTTCTGGCAGTCTGTTTTCCGAGCAACTGGGACACAACTCAAGATGAGTACTGCTAATCATCCTGAGACTGATGGCCAGACAGAGCGCGTGAATCAATCGCTGGAATGTTACCTGCGGTGCTTCATCAGTTCACAACCACATCACTGGAGCAAGTGGATTTCCTTGAGTGAGTTCTGGTATAATACAAATTGGCATTCCTCGCTTGGTAAAACTCCATTCGAGCTGTTGTATGGGAGGCAGCCTCGTTACTTTGGCATTACTGCGACGGACAAGATAGCTTCCCAGGATGTGCAAGAATGGCTCCAGGAGCGTTCCCTGATCATTGCATCCGTGCGTCAGCACCTCCTCCGGATGCAGCAGAGGATGAAAGCTCAGGGCTGACAAGCATCGCACCGAGAGGACATTCGAAGTGGGCGCCGAGGTTTTCTTGCGGCTGCAACCATATCTTCGGTCGTCTCGTTGCTCGCCGTGCAAATCACAAGTTAGCATTCAAGTTCTTCGGTCCTTTCCGTGTCCTGGAACGTGTAGGACAAGTGGCGTACAAGTTGGAGTTGCCCAGTACGAGCAAAATCCACCCTGTCTTCCATGTATCCCAACTGAAGCAGTGCATTGGACCGGCGCAGCAGGTATCTCCGGTCCTTCCTCCACCTGACGCCTTGTTTCAGATTCCAGTCAGAATTTTGCAGCAGCGTGTGCGCCAGAAGGGAGTCCGTACGGTCGCTCAAGCTCGCGTGCAATGGAGCGGTGGATCTGAAGATCAGGCGACCTGGGAGGACATGGACGCTCTTCGTCAGCAATTTCCTTATGCACCTGCTTGGGGACAAGCAGCTTTTCAAGAGGAGGGGATTGTCAGCGGTCCAGCTATGCACGAGGAGAAGTCCACTTCATCTGAAGACGGCGGTCCAGCACCGGCCCGGCCCAAGCGTGACAAGCGGGTCCCTTCCTGGATGGCAGATGGCCATTGGGTCACGTGAACAGTAGAGTAGCTATATAAGGTGGAACGCTAGAACCGTGGGAGTTGTCGAGTATTATCTGAGTTGTAATTAAGCGGCGATGCCGTGGAGTACTGGCTGAAGGGGTGGTTGGTTGCAGCCAGCCTCCTAACAATTCTCGTTTGAATTCCAATCTACTCGAGAGATCTAGATAGTTGCTCACAGATTCGCTACATATAGTACGTCGTCGTCGCATATACCCTCGACGTAAATCAATTTGTCTCTCCATTGCTCGATCGCTCCGGCTGTACGTGCGTCGTAGAGAATGGAGAATGCGGCTGAGAAGGGCGGCGGCGACGGGGAGGAGGGAGGGAGGAGGAGGAAGCTGACGCAGGGGCGGAAGAAGATCCCGATGGAGCGCATCGAGGACGCCAAGAGGCTGCAGGTCTGCTTCTCCAAGCGCCGCAACGGCCTCGTCAAGAAGGCCTTCGAGCTCTCTGTGCTCTGCGGCGCGCAGGTGGGGCTCATCGTCTTCTCCCCCGCCGGCAAGCCCTACACCTACGGCCACGGCTCCCTGGAAGCCGTCCTCGACCGCCTCGTCGACCCTTACGCCTCCTGCCCCGCCCCTAACACGGAGGAGGCTGCGGCAAAGGCGACGCGCCAGATGGAGCTGCGCGAGCTCCTCCGCAAGGAGGAGGACCTGATCAAGGCCCGCGACGCGGAGCTACGCAGGGGGGAGGAGCTGGAGGCGAAGATGCGCGCGGCCGGCGTCCGGATCGACGGCGACTTGCGTGGCTGGGAGCTGCCGGAGCTGCATGCCGCTCTTGGCGCGCTCGAGAGGGTCCAGGCGGAGGCCGCGGTGCGGGCGCACGAGATCTTCGCCCAGGAGGACATGATGCAGCAGTGCCCCGGCGGCGGCAGCCTCTTCGGCTACCTCGGATCCGGTCCTTCCTGCACGCCCGATGCCTCTGGCAGCCATGAGGAGGAAGCCATGGACACCACGATGAAACTGATGGAGGTCGGCGCCGGCAACAACCTCTTCGACTACCTCGGCTGCTCTGGTTCCTTCACCGACGACAGCGGCACCGGCAGCCATGCGTTGACCCTGGACACTACGATGAGGCTGCGCGGCAGCCTGTATCACTACGACTGCTCCGCCCCGTTCGCGACGACCTACGGCGCCGACGGCGGCCATGATGGCATGGTCGATACCACGATGAAGCTGATGGGCGGTGACGTCGGCCATGCGCTCGCGCCGATGGTGCTACCGTCGCCGCCACCTCTTCCTCTGCATTTCAACCATGGCTATGGCTACAACAACCTTAGCGCGGGCTATGGCTACTTCCAAGGAGATAATGGCCCCTTCTACCACCGGGAGAATTGGTTATTTACCCAAAACTTCACCAGCCTTGGATCATCTACCCAAAGTTCATTGTACATTGGTAAAATAACCAGCAAGGACTTGAGAGTAAAAAAAGAACTACATCAGGACCCTAATTAGAGCTAGCCATTAAACGTACTCCTAGATTGGATCAAAACCACTTCAGACGTACGTAAGGCTAAAAACGTTCTGCTCTGCTCCATCCTCCATAAATATAATCTACAAGGACAATCTGACTAGCTATCTACCTAAAGAAATTGTTTAGCTGGATGCTCCTTCGAGCCGAGATCGATTGGACATTGATTAACTAGCATGGATTTTGGTGGGCACGGTGCTTGTGCAAACTCAATGTTCTCACGAATTTAAAAGCTAGTTCTTCTGTGATGGCTGGCATGCCCGTCCGTTCTGATGATTAATGGAAAATAGATTGCGACATAAATTTAAAAACTGAACGACAAGATTGCAGCAAACAATAATATGTGCACTAAATATATATATATGACCAAACGAAGGTTTTCACCATGGATTGCATTCATAGGCATATACGTATAGAGAAATCTGTAGTAACAAGTTCACCAAAAACGAAAATAAATTAAGTTGGGAGAAGTGTACATCACAAAAAAAGTAAATATAGTCAAGTTTACACATCAGAAAACAATCGAAGAACAAGGAGTTCTAATTTATTCTCCTCTTCTTCCTAGGAGTAATCTTCTTGGCAGTTTGTGTCTTTGCTTTTGTTGGAGTTCTTGCTGGAGAGGTTGTGGACGGTAGCTGGGATCCCCCATCTCCGAAAAGAGCGGATTGGCTTCAAAAATCAGGAAGATGTCACAAATAATGCGAAGGCTACGTAAAATATGAGTTATCAAATGCAATATATCACCTCCTTGTAACACGTCCAGGGCTTATTGATGGCTGACCAGGGGTATGCATCCTCATAGGTGTAGAAGGTGTAGAAGGACTATGTGCAGATTGGCTATAAAAGTGGGATAAGATGTCAGAAAATACATGCTTAAAATGAAATGATTTGGAAAAATATATTCACCTCCTTGTGAACGGCCTGGGACTCGCCGACGGCTGGGCAAGGACATCATCGGTCCTTATAGGTGTTGAGTTGTTACGTGCAGATTGGCTATTAAAATAGAAAATATGTCACAAGTTGTATGTACTAACAACTGAAAGAGTGATATGCAAAATATTAACCTCCTAGTGTTCGGTCTAGGACTCGTTGGTGTAGCAGGGTTTCCATTTTTACTTGTGCTTGCATGATCCCATGGTACTGTATTTTTCTTGCTTCTACTTTTCCTATCACAAGAAGCACATTGTAAGTTGAATGCACATATAATTGTACATAGAAAAATCACAAATATTTGCATAATTGGAGCGTTGTACCTTTTCTTTGTTCCATTTAAAGGGCAACCAGCTTGCCTATGTCCTAACTGTTGACATCTTTTGCATCTGTTCTTGCCTCCCGTTTGAACCTTTTTCTTTCCTTGATAACCACTTTCTGTACATGCCTTCATTCTCAGTTTTCTAGGTCTCCCTCTCCCTCTTTTGGATATTGGTGGTTTCAACACAAATCCAGGATCAACACTAGGCCACTGAGACTTGCTTGTTAGTGGTTCTATTTCCCCTTGATATGCTGCTCTGAATCTTGCCACTGAGTAGTAGTTATGCACAAAGTCTTCCAATTTGATATTTTGTGCAGCTAATACAACCAATGCATGTCGACATGGCTTGCCTGTGTGCTGCCATTCTAGACAAGTACACTCATGTGCAAGACACTTAACTACATGGCGAAGGTCATTTTTTGTAGTATCTTTCACCTCGGCACTCCACTCACTAGATGCACGTGTCTTAAGATGGCTTAATCCTCTAGAACGTACATTCAACTCTTGTATAATAGCTGGTAGTATCTTACCTTGCAACCTTGCTCCCATTGCTCTCCTCTTCTTAAAAAGCACCATAATTTTCTCCCTCAACTTGTCAGCTAGTTGTGCAATAGGTAAATCCTTTATTTCCCTAATCCAAGAGTTAAATGTCTCAGCAAGATTATTAGTTATGGAGTCACACTTGATATCTGGATTGAACCCACACCTGAAAAAGCAAGATAAATTAAGTGTGTGCAATAAGAGTAAATTAATGAACATTTCATTAACAAGAGCTAAAAAAATGCACCTCATCCATAGCAAATTATGGTACTCCAGTAGGTATGGTGCTACCTTAACGCTTGCTGCAAATATTTTGGTCATGTGGTGATCAAATATCTCTCTTTCATATGCTCTAGCTGCTGGCCACATGCGGTTATATACTTTACCGCGGAATTTCTTAACAAAATTTTGCATAAGGTGCTTAATACACTCTCTTTTCTCGGCATTGGGGAAAACGACCTTCACTGCATTCTCCAAACCCTTGCAAGCATCTGTGCACACGGCCAGTAGAGGGGGGTCACCTATTGCCCTTTTGAGTTGGCTCATAAACCATGTCCAATTTTCAGTAGTTTCTGCATCAAAAAATCCGAACGCTATAGGAAACATCCAATTATGTCCATCCAAAGCTGTAGCCACAGCTAGTTGCCCATTCCACTTGCCATTTAAATGTGTCGAATCTATGCTTATGTATGGTCTGCATCCACTCAAAAATCCGTCAATGCAAGGCTTGAGTGCAACAAAGAATCTACTGAAATGTACTTCTCCATCGACATCTACTTAAAAAGGCCATTAGTCAGCAACTGGGTTAGTACCATGATAGCACCCTCGTGTTGCACTTTTTTAGCCTTAATCCTCCACTTGCATCCTTCAGCTTTACAAATTCCCTCAAACCTTCCCGGTTCAGATCTTAGAGTTCCTATGTCAAACTCCCCCGTAATTGCATATTGTTTTACTGCCACTCTAAATACCTCCATGGAAGGGAAGGTGCTTCCTTCCTCCATAGTTGGGTTATCCATGTCATAATCCATGTTCTCCTCCTCAGATACATGATCATCAACTGGGATGGCTGCACCTTCAGTGTCAACATCTTCATAATTCGTGTTGCCTGCAACATCAATATTAGTGCCATCAACACTTATATCATTTAATGAAGTGGCTTCCATTGGTCGCTCATCCTCGTCCCTCAAACCAAGAAAAGCGAACAAATGATCCTCGGCAACGGGAACCTAAAATCCAGCATCCTCTTCTTCTTCAATGACAAGACTTGACCAGTCCACAGTCCCAAAGCCTGTTGTCGATGCATTAGCATCATTGTCTTCAATATTGTCGTTAGCGTCTGACATGTCCTACGCAGCACAAAAGATTTTTTAAAATGAACGAGTTAATGCATCTCGACTCTATGATATGTGTGTCAAAAAAGGCGTGATATTTGAAGACTGACTGTCGTTTTCTATGCCGACGGTACATATGATCCTTATACATATTTATAAAAAGCAAAGTTCTGAATTAGATCTTTATGTACGTGCGTGTGGGCTGGGTTTTACATGCATGCATGAGCTACAGCTAATCACAAGCTAGCAAGTATATGGCTTTCATACGGCTGCAATCAATATGAATCCTGGAAGTATATTGGACCCTTGAACTGAAGATACTAATCAAGTGCGCTAGTCCGGCCGTACAACAGCATTAGAAATAGGAGAAGTATAGGATGCAATCAAGGACATACAGGTTCACGGCGGCGGGACACGGTGGCGGGATGTACAGGCGGACAGCAACAACAGCGGTGATCACGAGCGGACGATGTTGTTGAAGGTGGACGGCGTCGGAACGGTTGCGAGACGTCGGCGGCTGAGGTGATCGGTCCGCCGCAGCGAACGACGTTGACTCGAGGCGCACGTAGGTATGCTGAACTGCTGGGTTTCGATCTGTTTGATCCTATTCTTACGTGAATCGTGACCACTTGTAGACAGGGTCCTTCTGTAATTGTTATTTTGCTTTAAAGTCCTTGCTGGGTTATTTACCAATGTACAATGAACTTTGGGTAGATGATCCAAGGCTGCTGAAGTTTTGGGTAAATAACCAATTTTCCCTCTACCAATATAGGACAACGTGCAGCATCTTTCCTTAATTACGGTTGATTTATTTTCTTTCTATAAATTTGATCAAGTTATCGAAAGGTTCAATTAGGTTTTTGAACTTAGAATTGCGTTCACTTAATGGCGAATGATGAGTATTCCCTCAGTCCAATAAAACATGTCAAAAATTTATCTAAATTTAAATACATTTAAACATATGTTTAAATTTAAACAAAATTTTAACATGTTTAATGGGATAGAGTGAGTATAATAATTTTTTCGGTCGGGAATAAAGTGGTTGCTACACTGTGTGTATATATAGCTTACGTGCCAATAAATAAAGCATATAAATATGTTTGCATTAAGATGAGTTATGAAGTGTTTGTTATGCTTCGTGTCATTCTTTTTATGGAAAAAAATACTTCAATGTTATTTTTTAGCTTTTAGCAAAACACACCGTTTGTCTTTGCTAGGTACTATTGCAATTCTGTGATACAATTGTCAGAGCACATCACTTGGCTTAAAATGAAAAGTTTTGTACCTTAAACCAGTCATAGCATGGTTAGCAGAAGTGCAAAACTTTCAGTTTTGAAATAGGGGATGTGTTCTGGAAAATATGTTGCAGAATTAGAATTGTACCTGGCAAAGGTATAATCTGGCGGTGTGTTTCAGCAAATGCTGGAAAAACGATGTCAATGTAGCAAAATTTCCCGTCCTTTTATGGTTCGTCGACACCGATGTCTGCGCCACGGCCCATGTGCCACGGATGCGTCGGTGTGGACAACAAAAAAGTCCACGCGCTTCCTCCTCTACTCGACCATGGGCCCACCTGCGAGGGAGACCAAACCCACCTCGACCATTCACACCCCCTCCCTTCCCCTTTGCAACCCTAGAGCCTGGCCGCTACCGGCCCTGCCGCTCGCCATTGCTAGAACATTTTTGTTTGGCACACACATCATCGGAGGACACTTTTTGGTAATGGCGTCGAGTGCCCTTGCAAGCCTCGCCATAGCACCTACCCCGCCGCCATATCGATCGGAACCAGCCACTAGTCACTACGCCCACGACCCATTCAGCCAATTTCCCGGTAAGAAATCATGGACCATTTTTGGTTGTTTGCTTAAAATAGTTAGTCCATTAACCCATAATTGTTGCCCTGAAGGTAACCATCAGTGAGTCGATCGACTTCTTCGTAAAAAACGTCCTCGACAACTCGTGAGAAGATGAACCACACACCTCTTCGAAGCTCATGGTTAATATTATTTTATTGCAAGATTATTAATTGCGACACCAACACCTGAGTAATAAAAAACTTACTATTATTTTATTGCAAGATTATTGTTTACTACACCGATGAAATTTAGGTTGGAAATTTAACTACAAATGAATTAAAACGGCCCGGACGAACATTTGCATCCACAAGAGCAATTTCAATTTGATGTTCACCACCCACCTCAAACGAAGCAAACTAGATACCTTTTTATTCTCTCCAATTTATATTAGTTGTCTGTAATATAATATAGATGCATCTAAAACTAAAAT
Organism: Lolium rigidum; assembly: GCF_022539505.1. Taxonomy (NCBI): domain Eukaryota; kingdom Viridiplantae; phylum Streptophyta; class Magnoliopsida; order Poales; family Poaceae; genus Lolium; species Lolium rigidum. The sequence continues at coordinate 4,943,959 of NC_061509.1, read as the reverse complement.
AGATCTAGATACATCCACATCAGCGACAATTAATATAAATCGGAAAGAGTATTTGAAATACGCAGTGCCCACTACTAGAAAACAGGCAATCAGTGGCGCACCTGTTTTTGCCATTAGTGGCGCACTAGTGGTGCGCCACTGTTATCACGTCACTGCTACAGTGGCGCACTAGTGGTGCGCTATTGCTATTTGGCTTAGCAGTGGCGCGCCAGGTAGTGCGCCACTACTAGCTTCATGGTGCGCCACTCCTAAACGTCTGAGGTGCGCCACTGGACAGAAACAAGGTGCGTGGATCTGGCACATTTTGTGTTGAACTGTAAGCCTGACGAACAGTTGTTTCTTCAGTTAACTGTATTAGACAGTTTCAGTTATAGGATAGCTGAAAATAAACGTCTAGCTCTGAGAGCCTGTTCTCGAGTTGGATTAGGATTAGCTGTGATCGTGACGCCGTGGGATGGCGCGGGCGAAACGCACGCATCATAGCGTAGTGTAGGACTTGGTCAGGAGTTCGTGGGATGGCACGAACGGCATGCCTGGTCATGGCCTGGTTTTTAGGATCAGTAGTTTGTTCCGTTTGTAACAGCTACAAATAAGAGGAAGAAAAACGAAAAGCAGCATCAGTTGTGCGCTGCGCAAAACCATCGTGTTAATCCTCTACCTATCTCTCTGCGTGTGTGAGCTGAGCGATCTCAGCGCTAACAAGTGGTATCAGAGCGGTTATCGTTCCCGGTGACCATGTCGAGCGCTTCTCCGGCGACGAAGGAGAGGCTGCGCAAGGAGAAGGAGGAGGCGGACGCAGCGGCAGCAGGAGCTGCACAGGGCAGGACGTCACGGACGCCGTCACGATCGGCGCGGCGCCGTGGACGGAGCACCGTCCGCAGGAGCGACGGCAACGAGATCATCGTCCACGAGCGGACGGTGCAAGAGCGCGCCGCCCCGAGCAGCTCCATCGTCTGGCCCATGCTCACCCAGACAAACTACATGGAGTGGGCGTTGGTCATGCAGATCAACCTGGAGGCGAGCCTTCTCTGGGAGGCTGTCGAGGGATTCCCGGTGAGCGTGCCGAACGACAAGGCAGCGCTCGGGGCCCTACTGCGATCGGTGCCGCCAGGAATGGTGGGCACGCTCGCGGCGAAGAAGACCTCGAAGGAGGCGTGGGAGACCGTCAAGACCATGCGTCTTGGCGTCGCTCGCGTGAAGAAGGCCGCCGCACAGCGGTTGCGGAGGGAGTTCGCTCAGATTCAGTTCAAGCACGGCGAAGGGCTCGAAGCGTTCGGGATGCGCATCAACACGCTCGCCAACAGCTTGCGCATCCTCGGCGACGACGTGGAAGAGGTAACTGTTGTTGAGAGATTCTTGCAAGTGGTTCCCTCCAAGTACACGCAGGTCGCCATCTCGATCGAGACCCTGCTCGACACCAGTCTCCTCACGGTGGAGGAGCTGATCGGGCGGCTTCGTGCGGCCGAGGATCGCTACGACCTCGGCCAGAACAACGGCAACGATGGCCAACTACTGCTCACGGAGGAGCAGTGGAAGGCACGCAGCAAGGAGCAAGGCCAGAACTCTGGTGGCTCCGGCAGCGACGGCAAGAATCGTAAGGGGAAGAAGAAGGACAAGCCTCGCGGCGACGGTGGCGGACGCACGCCGGCCGGCGACCGCGACATGTCCACCATCAAGTGCTACAACTGCAACAAGTTCGCCGGACACTACTCACGCGACTGCCCCGAGCCGCGCAGGCAACGCAAGGAGAAGGCGAACCTGGCACGTGAGAACGACGAGGGACAGGAGCAGTCCCTCCTCCTCGCGACGGTGTCCGCGGGCACCACGGTCAGGGAGAGCTCTGCCGAGCACGTTCTTCTGAACGAGGAGCGCTCCCAGGCCCGCGTCGCCATGAAGGACGACCGCTGCGACACGTCGTGGTACCTGGACACTGGTGCTTCGAACCACATGTCCGGGCGCCGCGAGATCTTCTCCGAGCTCGACATCGGCACGACGGGCGCGGTGAAGCTCGGCGACGGCACGGAGGTGAACATCGAGGGGAAGGGCACGATCGTGTTCGAGTGTCGCAACGGTGAGCATCTGACACTGTCTCAGGTGTATTACATCCCTCGCCTCCGCAGCAATATCATCAGCCTAGGGCAGATGGACGAGCTGGGCTGCGACACGCACATACGGCACGGCAGGCTCCGACTGCGAGACGCCGACGATCGCCTCCTTGCCTGCGTGAAGAGGAACCATGGACGCCTCTACGTATTGCATCTCACGTCGGCACGCCCCGTGTGCCTGATCGCCAGCGGCGCCGATCCGGCGTGGCAGTGGCATGCACGCTACGGTCACCTCAACTTCCGTTCGCTGCGCGAGCTGGGAAGGCGAGACATGGTGACCGGTATGCCACTGCTCGATCGCCTGGATCAGGTGTGTGACGGCTGTGCACTGGGGAAGCAACATCGACAACCTTTCCCTCAGGCCACATCGTACCGCGCAGACAAGAACCTGGAGCTGGTCCACACCGACCTGTGCGGCCCGATCACGCCAGCGACAGAGGGAGGTAACAGCTACTTCCTGCTCATCGTCGACGATCGCTCCAGGTACATGTGGCTGGACGTGCTCAAGACGAAGGATGAAGCCTTTGATCGCTTCAAAAGGATCAAGGCGAGAGCAGAAGCTGAAACCGGGCTGCGGCTGCTCGGGTTTCGGTCGGACCGCGGCGGCGAGTTCAACTCAACCGCGTTCCGCCAGTTCTGCGACGATGGCGGCATCAAGCACTTCACCACCGCCCCTTACACGCCACAGCAAAACGGCGTGGTGGAGAGGAGGAACCAGACCACCGTGGAAATGGCACGCTGCCTGCTGAAAAGCATGGGCGTTCCCGCCACGTTCTGGGGGGAGGCGGTGAAGACGGCGGTGTACCTGCTCAACCGTGCTCCCACTCGTAGCGTCGATGGCATGACGCCATACGAGGCTTGGCACGGGAGGAAGCCAGCGGTGCACCACCTGCGCACGTTTGGATGCGTCGCCCACGTCAAGCGCCTTGGGCCGGGGATCGACAAGCTCGCCGACAGATCGACGCCGATGATCTTCGTCGGCTACGAGGAGGGCTCCAAGGCATACAGGGTCTATGATCCTGCGACGAAGAAGGTACGAGTCACGCGCGACGCGAAGTTTGAGGAGCAGCGCAGGTGGGACTGGACGACGACGACGAACACCTCCGCACCTCCGCTGGACGAGCCGCTGGTGGTTGTCTACCCCGACGAACCCGTCGACGCGCCAACACCATCGCCCTCACTCAGCTTCGAGGCTGGCTCGTCGTCAAACGGAGCAGCACCGCACAGGGACGTGTCCACGTCAAGCTGGGGCACATCCGCGTCGTCAGGCAAGATCGTCGACACGCCGCAGGCGAGGGGAGTGGACAGAAACTGCGTCACGCCACGAACCCCTTCGCCTGCATCCACAGAGGGTGGATGGGCCACGCCGCCGAGCGACGACCACGAACGCCATGACCTCGACGACATACCGCCCCACTACCGCAAGGTCCGGCACATACTTGAGGAGCTGGACGAGGAGAGGTCGCAGCACGTTGGGCTCTGCCTCATGGCAGCAGAGGAGCCAGCAAGCGTCGTCGAGGCGCTGACTGAAGCATGCTGGAAGGAGGCCATGGACGCGGAACTTGCAGCGATCCGCGACAATGGCACCTGGGAGCTCACCACACTCCCGCGAGGGCACAGAGCCATTGGGCTCAAATGGGTCTACAAGGTAAAAAAGGATCCTGCAGGTCGTGTGGTGAAATACAAGGCGCGCCTCGTGGCGAAAGGCTACGCGCAGCGGCAGGGCGTGGACTACGATGAAGTCTTCGCACCGGTGGCACGCATGGAAACGGTGCGCTTGCTTCTAGCTCTCGCCGCGCACCGTGGGTGGCCAGTCCATCACATGGACGTCAAGAGCGCGTTCTTGAATGGCGATCTTGAGGAGGAGGTTTACGTCCATCAACCTCCAGGCTTCGTCGACGACAAGAACACGAACGGCGTACTGCGGCTGCGCAAGGCGCTGTACGGGCTACGACAGGCGCCGCGCGCCTGGAACGCCAAGCTGGACGCTGTGCTCAACTCGCTGGGCTTTGAGCGCAGCCCACTCGAGCACGCGGTGTATAGGAGAAACACCAGTGCCTCGACGCTCATCGTAGGCGTGTACGTGGACGACCTGGTGATCACCGGGTCCGACGAGGAGGACATGAACGAGTTCAAGGAGGAGATGAAGCGCATGTTCGCCATGAGTGATCTTGGCCTTCTCTCCTACTATCTCGGTATCGAGGTGGTACAGAGAGGTGATGCGATCACTCTCTGTCAAAGTGCGTACGTCGCCAAGATCCTCGCCGCGGCCGGCATGGCTGGCTGCAACGCCACACACACGCCCATGGAGTGCAAGCTGAAGCTGGAAAAGGCAAGCCCCGGGGGAGCAACGGACGCAACCCTCTACCGCAGCATCGTGGGTAGCCTCCGTTACCTCTGCAACACGCGCCCGGACATCACTTTTGCTGTTGGCATGGTGAGCAGGTTCCTGGAGGCGCCGGCGGCACCGCACTGGGCTGCGGTGAAGCAAATACTGCGGTACATCGCGGGAACGGCAAACTACGGCTGCTGCTACAAGCGCGGCACAGGAGCACCAACACTGGTCGGCTTCACCGACAGTGACTACGCCGGTGACAGGGACGACCGTAAGAGCACCACGGGCATGGTGTTCTTCCTGGGCGGCAGCGCGGTCACCTGGGCGTCGAAGAAGCAAAAATCTGTTGCTCTCTCGTCCTGTGAAGCAGAATATGTGGCAGCTGCGATAGGAGCATGCCAAGGAGTTTGGCTGCGTGGGCTCCTGGGTGAGCTGCTAGGCGATGCACCCCTGAAGACGAAGCTGCTCGTCGACAACATATCGGCGATTGCTCTAAGCAAGAACCCAGTGCATCATGACCGGACTAAGCATATCGACGTCAGATATCACTTCCTCCGCGAGTGCATTGAAGACGGCAGGGTGGAAATCGATCACGTCAGTACCGATGGCCAACTTGCTGACATTCTCACCAAGGCGCTGGGCCGCGTCAAGTTCATCGAGATGAGGCTCAGGCTTGGCGTCATGGAGGTTTAAATCTGATCGCCAGGCTTAGGGGGAGAAATGTTGAACTGTAAGCCTGACGAACAGTTGTTTCTTCAGTTAACTGTATTAGACAGTTTCAGTTATAGGATAGCTGAAAATAAACGTCTAGCTCTGAGAGCCTGTTCTCGAGTTGGATTAGGATTAGCTGTGATCGTGACGCCGTGGGATGGCGCGGGCGAAACGCACGCATCATAGCGTAGTGTAGGACTTGGTCAGGAGTTCGTGGGATGGCACGAACGGCATGCCTGGTCATGGCCTGGTTTTTAGGATCAGTAGTTTGTTCCGTTTGTAACAGCTACAAATAAGAGGAAGAAAAACGAAAAGCAGCATCAGTTGTGCGCTGCGCAAAACCATCGTGTTAATCCTCTACCTATCTCTCTGCGTGTGTGAGCTGAGCGATCTCAGCGCTAACATTTTGTTTCGATTTTTTTTTGGCTCGTTAGTTTTTCTCGTTCTTGTTGCTAGAATTATTTGTGCAATGTTCATTCTTATTTTTCTTAGCCTAGCCGCCGGTAAGGATGGATGAGAGAGGTAGGAGAGGTGAGGAGAGGTGAAGAGAGGTGAGGAGATGGAGGATGTAGGAGAGGATGAACAAGAGGACGAAGGCCAGAGGTAATGGAGGCTAAGGGTCGCCGGAGGGTCGTCGAAGGGTAGTCGTAGGGTCGTTGGAGAGTAAGGTCACCGGAGGTCACCATAGTGGAGGAGCTCGCCGGAAAGTAAGGTCAACGGAGGTCGACATAGTGGAGGAGGTCGCCGGAGTGAAAGGAGAAGTAGAAGAAAAAGATGAAAGGGAGGAGGAGAGGAGAGGAGGAGAGCAGGAGGAGGAGAGGAGAATGAGTGGAGGAGGAGGGTAACAATGCCACCGTTCTCATCCAAGCTTCAGTTCCAACAGCGCCCTCGGTTCTTCAAGCTGAGGCTGAAGCGTTCCTTCTTGCTGCTAGGATTGCCTGCACTCTTCGGATCCAAGATGCTACTTTTTTGACAGATAGTTCTACACTTGCTAAAGCTGCAGCGGCTTCTTCAGTTTCACATTCACAGGTACCTTGTGAGATTAGGAGCCACATCGCTGAGTAGAGCAATTTGACTCAATCTTTATGTACATCAGTATATCACATCAAGCGGGGTCTAAAACTCTAAATGGAGTTGCACACATACATCTGCGCCTATTTTCAGTTACATTAGTGCAGCTCATAGGAACAATTCTTGTCCTCTACTCTCTGCAGTTCAACATATGCAATCACAGGGTGTTGTAATCCATGCTGTACACTGCGTATGAGCTGAATAAAATATTGGCGTCTCCGACACCTTGCCTTGTTCAAACAAAAAAAGCAGGACAGCGCCGGCGGGCAAGCTTCTCCTCCCACCCTAGAGCCATCCCTCCGTCCTGCACCATGCAACCTTCTCCCACCGGCCTCCTTATCGGCTTGAAGGCACGGATGCAAGGGCGGTCGATGTCACCTCCCCCGCAGGAGCCGTCCCTAGACATCGTCATCGCCCTAGTTGATGAAGCGGAGCAGCAGCTGGAGCATCCTGGAATCTGCAACCCACTGCAATGTCTCGAGTTGGTCGGTACTCCAATCTCCATCCTGGAATTTTCTCTGTTGCTTTTGGTACTCCAATCTCCCTAGTTGATTTGACATGCAGTTAAAGGCTTAAGCAAAGATACTCTGAAAAAGACCAGTAGAAGAATAGAGTAGCTGCACAATATATGCAGAATCTTGAGGTTTATGTGTTGTATAGGATTAGATGCATAAATCAAGTGGGAAAGGGTAAAATAAAAAGGGCACTAGGAACCTTAAATAACTTCTGAAACCTGGTGGTGCTGAGTGATTGCTTAAAGCAATCTTTGTTTGGTTTGTGCTGAGTGGTTGCTTCTCTAAAACTCTGAAACCTGGTGGTGCCAAAAGCAGTAGAGTCATATGGCTTTGGTTTGTTCCTGTGCCAAAAGCAACAGAGAAAATATCAACTGAAGACTAGAGCAAATTTAGCAAAATCTTGCAACATGGTGTGAATTTAATCTTCACTGGTAGCATTCCCAGAAGACCAGAGCAAATTTTCCAACATATCAATTATCCACGGAAATTCATAAAGAACTTAAAGTACAGTAGCTAGCAAGCAAGCAAACTTAAAGTACAGTATCCACTCTATAAATTTTCCAACAGTAGCTAGCAAGGAAGCAAGCAAACTTTTTTTTTTTGCACAATGAAAGCAAGCAAACTTAAAGTACAGTAGCTAGCAACAGACTTTTAATTTATATAGTGGATATGCTTATTGTGGCCTCTCTGCTCTCAATCTCACTCAAGAACTCACGATTCAGAGAAGCAAAACTGAGAAGAGCAGAGACAGTGGTTTTGTGCTGCGTGCAACTGTGCAGCTTTTCTGCTTGTTTCTCTCCTTTCTGGCTCCGACATGGAGCATACATTATTAGGATGGCTTGTAATCAGGATGATACCCCTATGCCTTGATTAATAAATTTCTCTTTCGCAAAAAAAAACATGTAAGGAGATTATAAAGCACAAACAAGCATAACTGACCCAACCAATCCACAGAAAGCAAAAGGAGGAAGAAACTGCGGAAGTTTCAAGATGGCCGTAAAGGTACTCAGTGCCAGTGAACAACATGCTTTCTTACTAAAATGATGAAATGATCAAACTGACAGATATTATATTGCTTGCTTCCATTGCCAATGGCAGAGAAATAAAACGCAACACATGTAGTTATCAGGTGAAAACATGAAACATTTTAGAAACGAAGAATGAAATGAAAATTATATAGTAAGGTAGGACGGTAGCTATTAATATTGCCAACTGCAAAGAATGAATGAGAAAACATGTATGCTTAATAAAGTGGTAGGTGATTAACCTGTACTCAAGGAACAAAACTCAACTTTAGAAGCATTTTAGGGACTCCTTTGCAGAAGGGACATACTACATGAAAACATAAGCAAAAGAAAGTGTAAGTTGTATAGCAGATCTGAAGAGAAAGAGGTTGTTTGCAGACTCAAACCACCTGCATCATACACCCTAATTGTATTACAGCAAAGACAGAGAATAGCATATATACATGTAAAATCTGTTGACCAAATTTCAGAGGAACAACACAACATTTTTCTACTATACAGTTCTGGAAAACTGTAAAAACCAGTATAATACACTTACACACAGGACAGACATTGCCATTCCAATATATGCTAAACATATTTACCCAGCTGTCTCTTCAAGGTACACAATCATATGATACATTTTAGGGTATAAGTGGTAAAGCAAAAGAGGGTTGAGTAAGTATTAACACCACGAAGAATTTAATTGACACCACAAGATTTACAAAACAGTCAGGTGACAAAACATTGTAACATAGCAAATATTTTTCTCTGTTTCAGCCGTTCTTCCTTCTGAACTAGCTCCAATGAAGCTGAGTGAAAAGGAATGCCTCTTCGTCAGCCCAATAGCCACACACACAGAGCTTGTGCCCACCAACACACCAGAGCAGCCTCCCCCCGTTGTTCCATTGTTCCTCGTCCCTACCCCGACTCCCATTGCAAATTTGCACGCACACATATAGGTACTACGAATAATTGAAAATCAACATATGAGATGAGATCTGGATATACAACAGTGCAGAAGAAAAGGATAACTCACCATATATCACTATATAAAATATCATGGCATATGCTAGCAAGTTACCACTGGTATGCAGCAGTACCACTGGAGAGAGCATGTGGCAGAGTTCACATCTGCACAAGTTATACATACAAACATGGTCACAGCCTCTGATATTAGGAGGAGCTCTTCGTGTCCTTGTATTTGGACCTAAGAAACTCAAGGTTATAGAACATGCATGAAGTCTGACCCTGGCCACACATTTCAATCAACAGTCATGTGATTTGTGAAGGGTTTACATGAAATATATTTGACTGATTTAGGTCTGGGCTGTTTGGTGAAAATGCTGCAAAAAAGCATCATGCCTGGGTGTAGCAGCGGCATAGTTTTTATTTGTTGGGACGTAAACAGTGGATTTTCTGGAATATTTTGTCTTCCTTCCGAAATGAGAAGGGAAGTTTGTGGAGCCACTGGGCCGTTTCATTGGCAGGGAGGAAGTTCGCATCTTAGTTAAGTATTTCCATGCACGCTACTGAAAACTACTCTGGAAAATATGCTGCTGAGAGACCTCATCTCCTGTCTAATAGAGCAAACAGAAGTTCAATCAATGTACTTACGATTCCATAAGTATCATATATTCACTACTCATTATGTTCTTCCTACTTACCAGAAGTATAAGCCAAACTTATTCTGTCAAAACATGACATTGTCTTTCTTATAGCCTTATTATTGGCGGAAGTATGTCTATATGGATAGTGATCTTATGTAGCAATCAACATGCTCAAAATCCGATTTTTGGATTATGCATCTTCACATTTATTTTTCTAGAAGTATAACCAAGTCAGATCTACTTTTCAAGTTTCCTAACCTGTGAAATAATAGGAGAAGCTCTGCTGAGAGTGGACATGCTCACTTCCCAAATCACAAACTCATGAAAGGAACATCTGTTGCAACCAAGCTCTGACCAGGTGGCTTTCTGGGAATAGCGCCATTTCTTAACTTCCTTCTAATGGAATCAACTTCATGCCACAGGTTCTGGTTAGCATATATGTTGGACAGAAGCACGCCCGCACCTCCTTTATAGGAGCAAACAGACTCGATCTTGTTGAGAACCAGTTCCCCAATCTCCAATTCATCATTGACACTGCATGCACTCAGCAATGCTCCGAGAATCGCCAAGTTTGGCTGAAAAGGCATGCTGTCGATAAGCAGATAAGCACGTGAAAGAAGCCCTGCCCTGCTGAAGAGATCCACCATGCAACCATAGTGCTTGATATCCGGGGTGATCTTGTAGTCACTCTCCATGGAACTGAAGATGCATACCCCCTCATCCACCAGCCCAGCATGGCTACACGCAGAGAGAACCACAACGAACGTGGTCGAATCCGGCAGCACTCCCGCCTCCCGCATGCTAAAGAACAAAGCAACCGCTTCTTTGCCATGCCCATGAGAAGCCAGCCCTGAAATGATGGTTGTCCATGAATGCAGGTCCTTCTCATGCATCAGGTTGAACAGAGCACGAGCTGACTCTAAGCCGCCACACTTCCCATACATATCCATCAGGGCATTCGTCACAATCACCCTGTTTTTCAACCCCGCCTTCTCCACATACCCATGCAGCCACTTGGCATGCTCTAGGGAGCCAAGACCGGCGCACGCGGAAGCAACCGACACTAGTGTGGCCGTGTTCGGCCGTACAGCTTCCTCACCGCCACGCATCTCCTGAAAGACCTGAACGGCTTGAGGGTGCATCCCAGAGTCCACGTAACCGGACACCATGCCAGTCCACGCAACAACATCCCTCGCCTTCATTTCATCGAACACGCTGCGAGCGTGCGCCGGCAAGCCACATGCAAAGTAGATATTCATCAGCGCCGTCTGCGTAAAGAGATGGGTAGTGTATCCAAGGCGGATGGCTTGCCCGTGCAGGGACTGACTGAGCGGACGGTCACCGCCGGAACAGGCGTGGATCAAGAAGGGGAGGGTGTAGGTGTCCGCGGGGACGCCTCGGCGGCGCATCTGGTCGAACAGGCGGAGGGCGGGGCCTGGAGGCGAGGCGCGGATGAGGGAGTTGAAGGAGAAGGGCGAGAGGGAGGAGGCGGGGAGGTGGGAGAGGAGGAGGAGGGAGAAGGGGAGGGAGAGGCGCGAGGAGGCGAGGAGGAGGCGGGAGGCGACGAAGGGGTTGCCGGCGAGGCCGGAAACGAGGCAGTGGGAGAGAACGGGAAGGAGGGCGCGGAAAGAGGCGGAAGGGAGGAGGAGCGGGAGAAGGCGGGGGTGGCGCCGGAAGAGGGCGTTGGCCGCCGCCCATGCCGGAAGTGGGAGAGAGGACGGCGGCGGCGGGGCCATGCAAACGGCAAAACTCGGCCCGACCCCTACTCCACACGCGGGCTGAAATTTCAGGTCCTCCTCGCGACATACGCCGCCGCCGCCTCGGCCCGATTCGGCCGTCGGCGCCCAGCCTCCCCTCCACTTACCCGCCGCCCGCCCGGCCACTGGATCCGCCGGCGACACGCCTCACGCCGCGCTCGGCAGCCCGCCCACGGGCCGCACTTCCGCGCCGCCGCCGCCACCTGATTTCGCCGCCCGCCGCCCTCCCCGCACTCGGAGCACCCGCCCCACACCCGGCCGCCGGCGACACGCCTCCCCCACGCCCCCGCACAGCCGCGACGCCCTCGCCCCGCACTCGGTATGCATTTGTAATTTTTTTTGTTTTCGTGTTGTTGTTTACTTTTTGGCCCATAGATGAAACAGCCAATACCCTGTTTTACGGAACTCGACCTTTAAAACGGAATATTTTGTTATACGAGTTGGTTTGAGAGCACTGATCTGCGCTCTCTGTTTTTGACCCTCAAAACTCGTTTTTCACGACTTTTAAATTGGTTTTAAGGGTTGAGTTTTGAAGGGCTCTCCTAGTGATGCTCTAATGCGATTTTAGATGGAAAAAGTTGGTCATAATAGACACGCAAAATCGGCAAAACCGTAAAATACTTCGCAGGAATCGCCATACGCATCCACCCACTAAGCCCACCCCGCTCACAAGAGCGGATTTGAAGGGCGTATCCAGGTCGGTCCTCATCCCTGCGAGGCATTGACGCGAAGGAAAAGCGACCGCCGTCCCTGCCCCGCTCCCCCCTCGCTGCGGCTCGCTAGCGTCGCCATGGTTGTGCCAAACCCGCCGGTCGCCGGAGGTATCTACCACGCGCGGCGGTCGAATTGACCGCAACGGTCGACCCATCAACTCGATCCGCCGCCGCGCAGCTCGAGCTTGTCCCCATGCCCAATTCCGGCAGTGGCGCGAGCAAGCGCTAGGGCCACCACGTCGTCAAAAGTGTTGGTGCGGCCGCGCCCGCGTCCACTCCTGCCCCTGCTACGAAGGTGATGACACAGTCGAAGCCGACGAAGAAGTCGCGACTGAAGAAATCGACACCTTTGAAGAAGGTGACCAAGAAGAATCCGATGAAGAAGGCATCTTTGGCGGCACTGACTGCAGCCGCCGTGACAGTGTCGTCCTCCGGCGACATCCCCAACCACCAAGTGCTCGACCGGATCCCCCAAGGTAAAATTATCCTCTTTCTTTCATGTCGATTGCGGTGAATTTGTTGTCGACTGTGTTTGATCCTCTGCACCGTAGGGCAAACGAGGGCGAGCCGATGATGTCGTTCGTGAGCATGTTGAATAAGGTTGCCATCGACATTAACAACGCGCTTCTTATGGATGATTACGATGAGGACCTCGGGAATATGATGCTTACCTATGAGGGATTTGGTCTGCGGGAGCCTTTTTCACACCGCAAATTGTGTTTTCCGCGGCCAGCAAACACGCCTATGCGGGTTGTGGTTTGTCGTATGTGCTAGAGATGTCCTTAGGCTAAAAAAGACTAGCACAAACACCGCTACCGGCCAATAAAACTATACGGGGAATCTTAAATCCCAATGACCACTCTGCGGGTTCCAGGTTTTCCTCCGCCACCACCCGCGATCTCCACCCGCCGCCATCGATTCCGGTCAAATCCAAACAATCACCGCCAAATTCGAGCCCGGGTCCACTTGTTCTAAGTATGTACTCAATGTTGTCAGGTATCTCCAGGGGCCACTACTAGGAAAAGGCCTAGCCGTAAGATGGGTGTTAGTGGCGCACCAGGAGGGTAGTGCGCCACTACTACTTAGCAGTGGCGCACCGAAAAGTGGTGGGCCACTATAATAAATGTAGTAGTGGTGCGCCACCACTAAGTTTGACCATGGGTTTGACCCATCCTTATACATAGCAATGGTGCACCGTGCAGAGGTGCGCCACAGCTATTTTTGTAGCAGTGGCGCACCTCTACATGGTGCGCCATTGCTATTTTTGTAAAGGGATGATGGACATGTGTTTGGGCATCACTTAGTAGTGGCGCACCATGCTTGCTGCGCCACTGCTAAGTGGTGCCCGCCCCCCCCCCCCCGTGGATCACCTTTTCGAGTTTAGAAAAAATAAAAGAAATAGATAGAAAACTCAAAAAATAAAATCCTTTGAACTGCCCATGTATTATGTAATCTAGCTTTCATCAAAATTTGAAAAAATGAATTTCGATATATTATGCAAAATGGCGTCATCTTTCGGTAAAACGGTTTTTCTGGTTGCATATGACCTCCGATTTTATATCAAAATCGATCTACGCGAAATTTCCTATTCGAATTCAACGGCCTACGGCCGTTTGGAGAAAAAATGGATTCGTCAAATTCAAAACAGAAACAGGACTTTTTTCAGGTTTTAGATTTTGGGCAAAAAATAGAAAAAAATTAGCGGTGGCGCACCCATGCGTTGGTGCGCCACTGCTAAGCTTCCCGCCCACGAATTTCAAAATGGGATTCAAAATGGGAGGAGCCGGCCACTTAGGGTGTGTTTGGTGGCCTGAGTCAACCCAGAAAATATCTCCTCATCTTAGTTTTACCAACTCAGATTGTGTTTGTTAGCTCGGGTCGGATGGGTAGAACTTAGCCCACATCGTGCGAATAAGGCCTCTCAGCCTGGCCAGGTTGTGAAGCTCAATTTGAGCTTCACAACCCAGCTTGGCTCGTTCCATCCCGCAATTCCTCTCGGGAGGCCCGCCTCTCGCACACGCTCCCGCATGCTCCATCGCAGCTCTCCACCTCTCCCGCACCCTCTCCCGCTCCCGCGCCTCTCCTCTGGTCGCCGGCCGCCATGGTCGCCGTGGCCCCCGAGGCCGCCTGCCTCCGCCACTCCCCCCATGGCCGCCCCCCTCCACGACCTCTCCCCTAGCGCCCCTCCCCTCGCGCAGGACCAGCTGATGACCCACAAGTATAGGGGGCGTATCGTATTACTTTCGATAAATAAGAGTGTCGAACCCAACGAGGAGCAGAAGGTGTTGACAAGCAGTTTCGATGAAGGATTCACTGTAAATGCTCACAGACAAGTATTCAGGGGGTTTTGATATAGCAGATAAATAAAGTACAAGTAAGTAAAATGCGAGAGTATTAGTTGCAGCGAGTGGCCCAATCCTTTTTAGCACAAAGGACAAGCCGGTTTGTTTACTTATGATGACCAAACGTTCTTGAGGACACACGGGAATTTAGTCTAGTGCTTTCGCTTCATATAGTTGATTAATCTTCATTGTTTTGATAAGTGTTGTGTGGGTGAACCTATGCTAATGCACCGCCCTTCCTAGGACTAGTACATACTTGTGATTATACCCCTTGCAAGCATCCGCAAATACAAGAAAGCAATTAAGATAAATCTAACCACAACCTTAAACTCTAAGATCCTGCTATCCCTCCTACATCGATATACCAACGGGGGTTCAGGTTTATCTTTGTAAGGTTCATGATACTTATCAAAATTCTTCCTAGGCAATTCAAAATGAGAGGCAAAAGCTTTATAAAAATTTGCAACAACTTGAGAGTCAAGACCATAAGTAGCACTCATATTACGAAATTTATCAAGTATCCATAAAAGTTTCAATGCATTCATAATCATAATTTATACCTGACTCTCTATCTTTGTCGTTCTCCCATCCTTCAGTATTCTCCTGAATCCGATCAAGAAGGTCCCTTTTAAACTCTTCTTTGTTGTGCGTAAATGATCCAGAACAAGTAGTATCCAGCAAGGTTTTATCTTGAAAAGAAAGTTTTGCATAGAAGTTATCAATAATGATATTACCAAGAAGCTCATGAATGGGGCATTTGAGCATTAAAGACTTCAATCTCCCCCATGCTTGGGCAATACTCTCTGCATCATGAGGCCAGAAATTATATATGCGGTTTCGGTCTTTGTGAATTTCACTTGGAGGATAGAATTTAGAATAAAATAGAGGCACAATATCCTTCCAATCAAGAGAATCCCCATTCTTCAGCAATTTATACCAATGCGCCGCTTTACCAGACAACGATATAGAGAATAGTTTCTTCCTAACTTCATCCATAGCAATACCTACACACTTGAATAACCCGCATAATTCATGTAAAAACAGTAAATGATCTCCAGGATGGACAGTTCCATCCCCTTCATAGCGGTTATCTAAAACACGTTCAACAACTTTCATAGGTATTTTGTATGGAACCTCTTTCTCACCTGGCGCCTCATCCACTACCTTTGCAGTAGTAGTAGATTTTCCAAATATGAATTCAAGAGACGACCTCTCCATAATGAAATATAGCAGCAGACAGAAATAAAATCAGCACGTACAGTGAAGGTTTTCCTTACCAATTCCACTTACCAATAGCGCTTCACTCCCCGGCAACGGCGCCAGAAAATAGTCTTGATGACCCACAAGTATAGTGGGTGTATCGTAGTACTTTCGATAAATAAGAGTGTCGAACCCAACGAGGAACGGAAGATGTTGACAAGCAGTTTCGATGAAGGATTCACTGTAAATGCTCACAGACAAGTATTCAGGGGGTTTTGATATAGCAGATAAATAAAGTACAAGTAAGTCAAATGCGAGAGTATTAGTTGCAGCGAGTGGCCCAATCCTTTTTAGCACAAAGGACAAGCCGGTTTGTTTACTTATGATGACCAAACGTTCTTGAGGACACACGGGAATTTAGTCTAGTGCTTTCGCTTCATATAGTTGATTAATCTTCATTATTTTGATAAGTGTTGTGTGGGTGAACCTATGCTAATGCACCGCCCTTCCTAGGACTAATACATACTTGTGATTATACCCCTTGCAAGCATCGCAAATACAAGAAAGTAATTAAGATAAATCTAACCACAGTCTTAAACTCTGAGATCCTGCTATCCCTCCTGCATCGATATACCAACGGGGGTTCAGGTTGCTGTCACTCCGGCAACCCCACAATTAGCAAACGAATACAAGATGTATTCCCCTAGGCCCATAAAGGTGAAGTATCATGTAGTCGATGTTCACATGACACCACTAGAAGAATAACACCACAACTTAATTATCAAACCATTGAATATTACTCAACATAGTTCACTACTAACATTTAGACTTCACCCATGTCCTCAAGAACTAAACGAACTACTCACGAGACATCATATGGAACATGATCAGAGGTGATATGATGATGAATAACAATCTGAACATAAACCTTGGTTCAATGGTTTCACTCAATAGCATCAATAACAAGGAGTAATCAATACCGGGAGAGTTTCCCCTATGAAACAATCAAGATTCAACCCTAGATGTTACAGCGGTGACGAGGTGCAGCGGTGGAGATGACGGTGATGGTGGTGGAGATGATGGTGATGATGATCCCAATGAAGTCCAGCTCGATGACGGTGACGATGGCGTCGATTTCCCCCTCCGGGAGGGAATTTCCCCGACGGATTTCAGCTCGCCGGAGAGCTCTTTTCTCTCTCGGTGTTTTCCGCCCCGACGCAGGCGGCCGTGTCTCCTCGCGATTATGCCCAAGCACCTTAGGTTTTCGGGTAGATGAAGTAGGCGAAAGAGAGGCGGCCGAGAGGGCGGTGGGCCCCTCCCCACAAGGCGGCGCGGCCGGGCGGGGCCCGCGCCGGCCTATGGGGGGGCCCATGGCGGCCCTCCGATACGTCCAAAACGTATCTACTTTCCCGAACACTTTTGCTATTGTTTTGCCTCTAATTTGTGTATTTTGGATACAACAAAAACGTATCTACTTTCCCAGTGACACTTTTGCTATTGTTTTGCCCTCTAATTTGTGTATTTTGGATGCAACTAACACGGACTAACGTTGTTTTCGAGCAGAAGCTGCTCTGGTGTCTCGTTTTTGTGCGAGAAATCCAACTTTCGGAAAATCCTCGGAA